>NC_056731.1:1558043323-1558105823 GCF_019279795.1 Protopterus annectens | reverse complement strand
CATTTCATCAGTGGGTTCTGATAATATCCCAGGATGCTTCTTAAATAGCTTAAAACATGACCTGTCATGCCTACTACAATCTCTATTCAACCACAGCCTCAAGACAGGCTTCATCCCTTGGGAATTGAGGACTGCAACTGTTATCCCTCTACACAAAGGTGGACCATCAACACATCCAGGGAACTACAGACCCTTAAATTTGATTAGTCTTATATGCTAGGACATGGAAAGAATTATTGTGGACCTGATAAACAAATGTATAGGAAATCTACAAACACTGGTCTCATTCCAGTTCGGTATTGTCATGAGGTGGTCATACCTACTAAACTTGATGGACTTCTTCGAGAAGGTCACCAGACCCATGGATGATGGCAAAATGGTACAAATTGCCTACCTTGACCTGGAAAAGGTATTTGGCACAATACCTCACTCAGATATTAAAGACAAACTCACAAATTTAGGCATAAATCTCTATGTCACCTAATGGATAGCCTAATGGCTCACAAATAGGACACATGAAGTTTTGGTAGCAGGATCCACCTCTGCCAAGAGACCTGTTACTAGTGGTGTCCCACAGTGCTCAGTACTGTGACCTCTCCTGTTTGGAATATACTTTTGTGAAGTCATGGTAAATAAAGAAGGCCTTTGGCTGACCAAATTTGCTGACGATTACAAGCTGGGTACAATCATTGAATCCCACAAAGATGTAGATATCCCCCAAGAAGGTCTGACACAGAAAAAATAACTGGTGTCAGAACCATGACCTAAAACTCATATACCTTTTGTGAGGCCAACCACCCCTGAAAATTACAACATTGATAACACTCCCCCAAGAGTAGATCCAGTGGTAAAGGACTTGGGAACTCAGGTTGACACTGACCTGAACTTTGATCACCATGTGTCCATGGTAGTGAGAAAATCCTTCTATGTGGTGCAACTAATAAGTAATGGCATGGGATCCAGATCTAAGGAGATCATAGTACCACTGTAGTCAACCCTCGTTAGATCAGTAATCGAGTTCAATGCACCTTTCAGCATGTACCTGCCCAGGCATTTGCAACAGCTAGAGGGGCCACAGAGGTTCCTCCCTAAAATAATACAAGGTGTAAATAACAGGTACTATTTAGACTGCCACAAAGCCCTGTCCCTGTACTCAAGTCTCCTACAGATTAGTAAGGAGCAATCTACGCCTGACCTGCAAGGCATTCTCTGACCCAACCTTTATGGATCTGCTACACATTCGCAAAACAAACAGTGACTAGAATTACCCAATCTAAGGATATAAATCTTATTTGTGACATAAACAAAATGTGTTGGAGGGACAAGAATGTGTCTTAGAGATCTTTCATAAACCTGTTAAAGTACAATTTGGACCAATGGATGGAAAATCTCAAATTCACCCATGGCTTGTTACCTGTGGCCCTTATGGATAGGGGCAGTTTGCATATAACCTAAGACACAGGCATATACCAAAACCATTCTAACCCATGTGCATTAATAACTGGGAAAATTGTGGCATAAATGGCTAGGCTTATAAAGGCTCTAAGGGACGTTAGCCTATTAATGGCCCATGATCCTATGATAAACATGTTAACAGAGATGACCTGGGGAAGATTAGTTAAGGCAAGAATGACTAGACCTTTGTCAGTCACCTAAAACTCTCCGTCTCACTGGTGTTATGGCCAGTTTCATAAGTGATCAACTACTCATTTTTGTCATCTAGAAATCTGCAAAATTTCCATGAGTTCCGAGGTATCGCATTTCATGTAATATCAAGCATTTTTATGCAAACACTTTTCAGCGTGATATTAGTTGTGATTGGTCACTACATAGTAGTCTTTCATAGGATGAAGCAGTCAGCTTATCTGACTCAGCTTTCATGTTACTTTCAAATAAGTTTGCTCCACTTCATAGAAGTAAGGTGAATATATTTATATTTATAATATATTATTGTTCAAGTACTTTGAGATCTAGATCAGCAAAGTTTCTTGCATCTCCATAAATGAGTTTTGTTATGATACGTCTGTGTCTATATTATGTTATATTATCTCCTGAGTAGTCATTCACCAAACACCTATTTAGTGAAGCCGCTCTTCATTGAATGGTGAATTTTAACTAGGCCAAACCAGCGAGTGGCCACAGTCTGGAATTTGCCCTTTTCCCCACTGTAGTGCAATCTTGGAGTCGGTATATTTAGCTGGCAGGTTTTAAATTTTATTTTTGTTTTGCGGTCGCTCAGTTCACCAACTGCTTGTTTGCCCTACTTAAAATTTGCCATTCGATGAATATCAGCTTTGCTAAATAGGTGTTGGACGAATGGCTATTCACTGAATAGCCATTTAACAAAATAATATATACCCAATAGGTCTATGGCTTTATATGTAAGGGTGCTAGGTATGATAATTCCTTGGATCTGTAGAGGGGCCACCCTTGTATAGAAGAATCACAGCTGCTGGTCTTCAGGCATCAGATATAAACCTTGTGGATATGCTGAGGCTGAACAGTTTAAGGAAAGACTCAGATAAGTGCATACTTATCACTGATGAGAATCTGGCCTGGTAGGTTGTCGGCCCTCATCGAAGTATTATTTTTATTCCATGCCAGGGATTAAAAAACTTGTTCAAAGGTGATTTCATGGGGAAACTAAAATTTCACGGATAGTGTGGACAAGAATATAGATGGGTAATTCATCTATTACTATATTAGCTATATCCTAGAATAAGGGATAGCATTATAGATTAGCTCAGGGCATTGTTGTACATTATTCCTTCATTTTCTGACACAAAAGATGAAATATTTATAGTTCCTTTGATATTTGTAATGACCTAAAGCTCATATTCTGCTTTACATTTTCTAATAGTACTCAAGTTCCTTGCTAATATGTTTCAATGTGGTCCTGATATAAGTGGTTGGAAATTCCTTACTTTTCATCATTTTCCTTCTGTTGTTATATTGTTTATTAGTAAGGGAGCTCCATTGAAGAGGTTTATTCCTAAATTTGCCATTATATTTAGGGGGGACAGGTACTGACTTTACTATGCTATGTTGTTTAGGCATTGGTAAAAGTCAGAGGAAGATGTGGCAGTTCTCTAAGCTGGGTGCATTTGCAGGGAATTACTGGAAGTTTGGGATATATCTTCTACAAGCTGAAGTAGGCTTGACTAGTGAAGTCTCTAAAGATGGTCTCATTTGGTGGTAGGGGATGCACCACTAGGACTGGGAGAGAAAATGATTGACTTGCAGTCAAATTTAACTAGGTATGAGAAGATGTGGGGGTGGGGTTCAGGCAGGGGCTAGGATGGTAAGGACTAGGTCAAGGATATTAGAGCCTCAAGTGGGTAGTTTTACAATTGTTCTAGCAAGGAAATGCTGAGCATATCCTTTTAAGAGGTGGAAATGTGTCAAACAATGCTCAGGTAATTGAAATGCCATTATAAGCATGTTTTTGCTTTGATAGTTAACCCTTCATTGTGATAAGGTAATTTCCACAATCTTTAACGGAAAGTACTGGGGATCTGTAGCTAGCAATGGAGTAATAGTTGGATTTGTTAATAGTGATTTGGATTTCCAGGAGCTCAAGGTTAGGGTTGTATGTAATTTGATGTGAGGTGGTGGTATCTCTGTCAGATGCAGATACTCCCCAATTGTTACCTAAGGACATGAAGGAATGATGGGAGCTAAACCCTGGTATAGAGGGAGTACTGTCACTGTACTAAACCCATGTCTCAGTAACTACATAAGTATGAACCTGTTTGAGTTGCAGGAGGGCCTCAGGTTTAGGCATCCTTCTATTAGCCACCATGAGGTTGTCTGAATTGGAATTTGAGCTTGCTATGTAGGGATGTCCTGAAATGGAACTATTGGGGCAGTAAAATCTTTAGCCAGTATTCTGAAACCCTGATATGAGAGATGTAAGCTCTACCTGGCAAAAAAAGTGTTATCTACAATCTCATTCCAGGCTGACACATAATGGATCCAGTTAGACGGACACCCGCTAATTAGCCATGTGTTGAAGTCAATTATCTTGACTTGTATCTAGGCATCATTTTAATGAAAGGCAATATACTACTCAGGATTAGTGTCTCTCCTGCCTCTAACACATGTATAATACGTTGTGCTAGGTACAGTGCCTCAGGCCATTTACTGTCACATGGGCAACCACTAGATCCTAGTCATGTTTGCTTGGTTTAAGAGCCCATAGGGCCCTTATGAAATCACTGACCCTGGCAGCAGGCAAACAGCTTACTGTCCTCCTATTCTTGTTGAGTGTTGTAAGAGTAGAGTCTGTATGGCTAACTATAGGGTCATCTAAAACTAACACATTTTTCTGTTTAGAAACAAACTTAATGGATCTCATAGGTTTAGTTATGCTTTACTGTTGATTTTTGGTTGAGTTATATGGATTTACAGCATGGGTGTGTATGGAGAAGAAGTAGATGTTGTATAGGAGGCTAAGTTCTTTTAGAGAACATTCTATGAGGCTTTCACAACTTTTTCTCTGTAGCCTCAGCATAGGTTATGTGTCTAGGGTGTGTTGTGATTGATGTGATGATGTGGAGACATGGTGCTAGAATACTGATACATTATCGAATGTGCATTCTCTGAATGTGTTTTGTTTGAACATAAATTGCCTAAAGTACTTTTGGTGATCATTAAGGCTGTATTTTTCATTTTTGCATTTAAGAAAAGACAACATGATCACTGGTCAGGTAGGCTGCCAAGAGACCTACAGCAACACTGAAAGAGCTGCAGGAATTTCTGGAAAGTACTGGTTGTGTACTACATGTGACAACTATATCCCATATTCTCCATATGTCTGGATTATAGGATAGGTAGGGTTGGAAGACAGAAGCCTTTTCTTACACAGAAAAACACCCAGGCCAGGCTAAAATTTGCAAAACAAGACATCAAGTCTCCCAAAAGCATGTGGGAAAGTGTGTGTGGTCTGGTGAGACCAGGGTTAAACTTTTTGGGCACATTTGAGAAGATACGTTGGCGCAAAAACACCACTTCACATCGCCAAAAGAACAACATCCCCATGGTGAAGCATGGTGGTGGCAGTATAATGCTTTGTGGCTGCTTTTCTTCAGCTGGAACTGGGGCTTTAGTCAAGGTGGAGGGAATTATGAACAGTTCCACATACCAGTCTCTGCAAGGAAAACTGATATCAAATTGCAACTGTAGTAGTAAAGTAGTAAATAAGTGTAGTAAAGACAAGACACTGGTGTAGATTCAGGAGTTATACCATTATGGGCAGATTCCAAAAGCAAAAAAAAATAATCCTTTCATTCTAGAGACGTCTGGTTGGACTACATCTTAAATGCTGCGTACAGTTCTTGAGACAACATAAAGAAAGAGATATCAGGTACATTGAAGATGCATAAAAAAACTGTTGCTGCTCATAATGGTGAGGTGCACTCTAAATTAATAAGCTACAGCAAAACACATTTTCAGAAAGGGATTACCTGAAGCAGGTACACACAGTATTATTGCATAAAGCCATCAAACATAGACTACTCTATGAAATATATTTGGCCAGAAATCCACTAAAGGTTGATGTCACTGAATAAACACATTTTCATACCAGACTTGCATCTTTCAAGATATGCATGCTAACACAAAACCTGATAGTCCAGCAATGTTTTGAGCTTATAAGAGTAATAAACAAAATGCAACCCTATTTTTGTGCCTTTATTCCCCCCCTACCATTTAGGCTTTGTCCTTATCTAGCAACCATCCTGTCAGTTACAGCCTTTACCTTTGATTATTCATGGTTTCAGACCTCTCAACTGTCCATATTGTCACAGAATGCCCACATGTTTACCTCATATTTTGGTCTGTCCCTCATAAGATGATTTGAGAACTGAAATCACTAAATAAGTTTTCTGACTTCTTAGTACTATATGCTTTACATCCACAACCACAACTCCTCTATGAAAAAAAAAAAAAAGATTCATGTTTGAGTGTCAGCCTCGCAGTACTCAAAAAACACATGAGTATTTACCACTACTACAAATATTCTTGAAATTATCCACAATTAAAGATTGTTCTGCAGAATATTCCCTTAGTCTTCCTGACTTGAGTCCCAAGGCAAGAAATCTAGAGTGCATCCTATGGGTTCGTTTTTTTTATTATGAAAGTTGGAATTGTTGGTGTGGCTGTTTCTCATACCAATCGCTTTGAAGTTCTGGGAAGTGTGTGTGGTTGGTGAATAATTTTAACAGTGGCACAGTGCCTACTGAATGATTTCTCCAGTACTGTTACAACTCTGTAATAGTAAAACATACGAAATAATAGCAGCAACAACAACAGTACTGCTCAAGTTATACCAGCCAGAGCCAGCAACACCTAACATCACATTACTCCAATAGTAAACTGCACAACAATTATTAAAGATTACAGTCATCATCTGACCACAGCTTCAGGTTACCCAAGCTCTAAATCTGCAAGCAATTACACAATCCCAAATAAGACGCAATGCAACTACTCAATATTTCTTTCCACTCAGTCACCAAACTGCCCACAAAATATAAACCCACCTTTTAGGGTCTGAAAATCTCGGATACACTGAGACAAGGCTAGATACCGACCGTGCAGTATGAGATGGCCATGGCCTCATGGCCAACTTTAGCATGAGCAGCCAGAAAAGCACACACGAGGAAAGCAAGATGGCAGCTCATCACATTGTGATGATGCCTGGAGTGACGGACAGACGTGCTGTAACTGGTGCACAATTGAGGGTTAAAAGGTGTGATTTTTAGGGATTATAACACACAGTCACACATGGAGGACGAGGGTGCAGTCCAGAGCACCACTCACTCTCACATATCTCAAGTAAGTGTGCCGCGCCACTTTTGCATTTTGGCGCCAAGTGTTCAGTCAGTCACTGTACAAAAAACCCTGAACCACCTACCTTCTTCTTGTTGTAATAATACCAATACCACACGCGCACCATCACCAGTCCAGTCCTTCCACCACTCACCAAACGAAACACGATGGTTTTGCTCAGGAGGTTAAAATCAAGATTCATCAGTCTTCCACCGTCCACCTGCAGTCTTCCATGATCGTGCAAATACAACTACAATTATTTAAGGAGGAGTTTGAGTCTCGTCATCACGTCAATCATGTGACTGCCTGCCACGCCACCTCCACTAAAAGCTTTACGGGGAAAAACAAAGTAAGTGGAAAAAAAAGTGTGTTTTGCCAGATAGCATTAAGAAAATCCAGGGGGGTGCAAGTGCACCCCCTTGCACCTGCCTGCGGGTGCCCTTGGTTACATGGTAGCTAATTTAACAGTACTTACTGAAAAGAAAGAAATAGGTCTGCCAACAATGATGAAAAATGGTGATTCACCTATTGGCTTCTACCTGCTGTGTCAACACTGCTGCATGCAGCTAGCAATCAATGATCCTTTGCTTCTTGTCCCACCACATGCAAAACAGTAATACTAACCCAAAGCTACTTACTGAAAAGAAGTATTGTCCCAGATGTTGATGGGTCCAGTATACTTGTTATAGTCTTCTCTTGAGAGATACCCTGGATAGCACATACAGTAAGGTGACACAATAGAAATCCAAGCTGCACAAAGGCCCTAAATAGGTTGTTACCAAAAATACAACCAGACCATTCAGTGAAATCCCATACACCATGCCCAGTCAGAAACCACCAGGAATCATTGTTCCTTTGCTCCTTCTCTCACCAGGAGCAAAGCAGTAGCATTAACCCCAAACTGACTTAACCAGAGATCTTGATATACCCCAGCTTACTCATTTTTTTACCAGTAACATATGGTTTACTCTAACAAATGCCACTGTAAAGTCAATGTATACTACATCAGTCTGGATTCTTGCTGTTACTGTTGTAAAATAGCTGATTACACATTGTGACTGATCTGTCTTTGAATTATGCATACTAGTAAAACAGAAGTTATGTCTTACCATAACATTCCATCTGTGTTGTTCATCTTCATTCATTCATTACATATGGGTTCGAAACCAATCCTTGGTTCTAACTTGACCATTTTACTAAGCCTGCACCAGCCAGAAAACTCTCGAGCTAAGTCTTACCCATAGTGCCCCTCTCCATATTACTTCAGATCAAGTTTGCCCAGAAGACAGGACAGATAATAGATAGAGAAACCTGAGGCTTTCTCTGAGTAATGTCCTTTTCAGGAATAAGGGACCATAAAATGAACTACCAAGAGTCTTAGGAGGAGGATGGTGGCGGTGGTGGGGGTTGTAATGAATGAATGAAGATGAACAACACAGATGGAATGTTATGGTAAGAAATAACTTCTTTATCTGATGTTGTTAATCTTCATTCATTCCTTATGTATGGGACAGAGTCCCTAGCTACCTTGTTTCCTGGGGGGCCTTATGGAAGAATGTTCCTGAGTACCATTGAACCAAAGGAAGCTCTTCCCATGGTGACCATGACCAATTTGTAATGCATGATAAAGGTATGAGAAGAGGCCCATGTTGCTGCTTCGCAAACGTCATCAATGGAAGCCCTAGCATGGAAAGCTACAGAAGTTGAGACTGACCTTGTGGAATGTGCTTTAATCCTAGGAGGAACAGCAACTTTGTTATTATGGTATACATAGGTAATGCAATCTCTTAGCCATTTAGATAAGGTAACCTTAGAAACTGACTTTCCCATTTTGGGACCAGAATAGGAGATGAACCGTTGGTCTGACTTTCTTATAGACTTTGTCCTGTCAAGGTAAAAATGCAATTGTCTGTGGACATTGAGCAAATGAAAAGTTTGCTCCCATTTATTAGAAAAGTTTGGAGAGAAAACTGGAAGATCTATCATTTGGTTAATGGTTAGGTCAGAAATCACCTTTGGCAGAAAGGAGAAATTTGTACGTAGGGATACCCTGTCTTTATGAAAAACTAGATATGGACACTTTACACACAAAGCTTGTAGCTCTGAAATACATCTAGCTGATGTAATGGCTACCATGAACAAGCTTTTCCAAGGCAAGAATGTCAGGTCACAATTGGCTGCAGGTTCGAAGGGGGAACTGGTTAAGGACTGGAGGACCAAGGCCAAGTCCCAGGGCTCAATTGGTTACTTCAAAGGGGGCCTGATATTGTAGAACTCCTTTAAGAAAAAAAATTACATAGTCAATGAGAAATTAGGGAGGAGCCATCAAAACCATTATGGTAGTTGGAAATTGCAGAGAGATGGACTCGGATTGAAGAAGCTGCAGCTCCGGATTCAAGTAGGTTAGACAGTCTAAGACTGTAGATATTTGTGCTGAAAAGGGACTTATTTCCTTTTTGTGACACCAGATAGTAAATCACTTCCATTTACTAAAATAAAGCCTCCTGGTGGATGGTTTATGAGAAGCCAGAAGGATGTGTTAGACAGGAGAGGATAGGTTACTTTGCCTGGCAATCAATGGAAGTGGAGAAACCAAGCTGTCAGCTTGAGGCTCACTACATTTGGGTGAATCAGACCCTATGGATGTGACAACAAATCCAGAGTTAGATCCAGAATCTATGGTTGATGTATTAGATGAAGCCACAGGAAGGGGAACCAAATTTGTTGAGGCCAGTAGAGAGCAATAAGGATTACTCTGCTTCTCAAATGAAGAGCCTTCTTCAGGAATTGCGGGATCAGACGGAGTGGAAGACAAGTGTAAAGCAGACCTGTGGGCCAATCGTGTAGTAGAGTGTCCCTCGGGGGCTCCCCTTGCGGGGGAATTAAGGCAAAGTAGCTGATGCATTTGTGATTTGCGGGGAAAGTGAATAGGTTGCAGCAAGGCTGGCCCCAGTGACTGTAAAACCCATTTGCCACTGCAGGATTGAGGGACCACTCATGAGGCAGGAGAATGCATCAACTCAACTTGTCTGCAATCAGGTTGGAATCCCCGGCAATGTGCATTGCTATTAGAAAGTGATTGGAAGCTATTTCCCATTGCCAGATTCTTATGGCTTCTCAACATAACAGGTAAGATGTGGTTCCCCCCGTTTGTTTATGTACCAGACTACCGACATGTTGTCGGACTGGATGGCAATTGTTCCTGAAGGGAGGACAGAGTGGAATGCTTGCAATGCCAGAAGCACTGCCCTCAGTTCTAGGACACTGATATGCAAATTGACCTCCAGGGGTTACAAAATGCCTTGGACCATCTGACCCTGATAATGGCCCCCCACCCAATCAGGGAGGTGTCCGTGGTCATTACAGCCTTGGGTTGTGAACAGGAGAAGGGCCAGCTCCATAGGTTTTGTTCTGGCATCATCCACCACAGAAGATCTTGCTTGCACTAATTGGTTATCCTGGTCTGGTAAGTCAGAGGTAGGTCCAAGGGGAACCACTCTGTTTTTAATAGCCACTGGAGAAGCCTCATGTGCATTCTCACTAATGGAACCATCGTAATGGTTGCTGCCATGGATCCTAATAGCTGAAGAACTGCTTGGGCAGGCACTTTGCCCTGGTTCAATATCACTTGGAGCTGCAGTCTGAGTATTTCTCAGAGAGGTGAGGTACCCCTAAACAATATACACATGAAACATGGCTGTCAACACTCGGCATTTTCCTGCCACATTCGTCACATATTTTAAAGCCAGTAGTTCCTTTTTTCTCCGACATATTTAGGAATACAACAACAAACAATAAAGAAGATATATATATATATATATATATATATATATATATATATATATATATATATGTATATATGTATGTATGTATATATATTTTTTATGGAAAGGTAAAGAGAGAGAAGGAACAAATTACCAACTATGGTAAAAGGAATACCCAGATGAGTAAAGGGAAAGAAGTACCAACAATGGTATGAAGAATACCAGATTGGTAGAAAGGAAAACAAATTTGTCAGAGGGACACAAGAAAAGGGTAAAAAATGAGAAAAAAGGTGACTAGCGAAAAACTGTAGAAAAATGTAGTTTAGAAAATTTTAGAGAGTTTTGTCACTTAGCTGAGAGACTGGTCTGACATGTCTTGTTTTATACGCGTCAAACAAGATCTGAAGTAATATGGAGAGGGGCACTATGTGTAAGACTTAGCTCGAGAGTTTTCTGGCTGGCGCGAGCTTGGTAAAACTGCTGAGTCAGAACTGAGGATCGGTTCCGAACCCATACATAAGGAACGAATGAAGATTAACAACATCAGATTATTGGATAGACCTATTGTTTCCAATTATTCTAGTAATTTTTGGGACTACCATCTCCATAACCTTTCCAAAAATTGCTCAAGAGGCTAATTAACACCTGTTGTCATTCAAATATATTCATGCTAAACATTTATGCCATGCTCATGACATTTTGTTCTGCTATCTCTTTTATCTTCATTATTCCTGTTGTTATGCTGTTAAATCTTTCATCATACATATTGTTATACAGAATATTTTTAGCTAAGGTTGTATTCCTTTTTCTTTTTGTGTGGAGATTTCTCTCTCCTCTGAAATGGGATCTTCCAGCAGGACTTTCTAGTTAAAAATTTAAAATATCTAATTAAAACAAAAAGACATAATTTATTTGTCTCAGCGAGAAACCAATGTAAAACAGATGTTTTGGTTAAAACATATAAGAATAACAATAATGGCAAAGTTATTGTATGGTGCTATGAAAAATACATGGACTGCCAAGGAAATAAGATGCTGGTTTACAATGCAACTAGGTATGTGGATACAAATGAACAGGACAGGCTGATTATCCCAACATAAAACATTTAAAGAGGTATATTTAGTCCAGTCTGTACGATATATAGAATTGTGTCATAGCTAACAAGGAGGAAATAAAAAAGGTAAAGAGAAAGAAAATATCTCTCCTTGAATAAAACCATATTTTTGTCACATTCCCAATGTTCAATCCTAGCTGGCATTTTTGAAGAACAGCAATGCTGAACGCACATCCTTGTTATAATGTTAAAGCATTAAATATTAACGCTTTCCTGATAATCTGGCTTATGCATTCTTGTATTAAAATTAGAACTGTAATATAATATTAACAATTTGTGACGATGGAAAGTCTTGATGTACTTGTTGAAATCATGTCTTCCCTGATCACTCTGATATACCTTCCAACTGAACTAAAAGAGTCTAGTATGAAAGCTATAAAGATAAACAACAAACTGTGACCTAAGCTAAGTTCAATTAAAAAGTATGTATCATATTAATAAAATCTAACTTTTAACTCACTAAACAGATTCATAGTCTATTGTGAGAGTTTTTTCTCTTTCAAAATACTGCCACAAGTCCATGAGATGCCACTACTCATACTAGTCAATAATTGCATCCGCTTGAGCTTATGGCTGCTCACTCTGGTGACTATTTAAATAATGTAGTCTTTTATCAGTCCCTAGGGGTAACCATTTGAAATGTTGGGACCTGCTAGTGCAAGTCCCAAAACATGGAGACTAAATGTCCAAAAAAAACCCCAAAAAACGGATTTACATATATTAAGTCCAGGATGGACATTTCTTGGAATATTTCCTTTTTTCCGAAGCATGGTGAGCTTGGAGTTGGTATATATAAGTTTGGGAGGGGGGGGTGCAAAAAGAAGATTAAAGGCAAAGAGTAATTTTTGACATTCGCTGTTCCCCAGGTTTTCAGTCTTTTTGTTTTTTTGCTTGTCAGCACTTGGTATTTTGAGTACCAGCATTCCAATAAGGAGGCATTTCTAGGACAACATAATGGACAATCAATGAGTTTTAAAATAAAAAAATAAATAAAAAGGTACAGATAATCATAAAATAGAGCAATGATATATGCAAGTGTATAGCACTGTTGAAATAAAATGCTTGAAGAAAGACAGTAGCTGGGGGGGCGTGGCCAAGATGGTGCCTTGGTAGCAGCATACTTTCTTAGCTCTCTTACCTCAGATCTATTTCTGACAGGAATTTTATAAGTAAAGTAACTTTTTAACAAATATTTACTCATCGACATCTTTTTAATACCTCAGGAGATCTACTGAAGTATTTTTTATTATTGGATCATCCAGTCTAGGAAGGTCTAAGCTCACCTTTTAGACTCTGTAGACCATAGTTAACCTTTTAGCATTTTTCCTTAGTCCTCTGTTAATACACTTGCAATTTGATAGTAAAATGCAGTTATAAAACACTTAGAATTATAATAAGTATTTGTGATTTGCATAACTATGTATTTATACTACATAAATAAACATTATTTTACAATTAGCTTACATACTTTTTAACTTGGATTTGCATTTTTTATTTATTTAACTGCCCTGCCATTCATTTTTCAAAGACTGCTTGACTAATACCATCTGTGATTTTATTTCTTTTTAAAATTCAAAACTTTAACTGTTTGGTGTGGTGTTACTATACAATTATAAAAAATTGTAAAAAACAGATATTAGCTTAACTAACACATGTTTATATTTACATTATTTATATTTGCTGTTGTCTGCCTATTATTCTTGTGCATTGTAACAAATGTACTTTAGATGAAAAGAAAATACATGCATGTCAGTCTTGTGACTTTAAAGCTTTACTGATATTAACTATTTTATTTGATTCTTATACACTAGAACTGTTTTGTGCACTTTTTGACTATGCTATGAGAATGGCAGTTATTTGCTCTACCTTACTGCAGTACCAATAATTGTCTTGCTTTAATTGAATGAAAGTCATACATCAGATCCTACCATGTATGCTTAACCATTTTCAAAACACAAACATATTATAACATATATCTCTTTTATTCAGATCAGCTGTAGTTCCCTGCTCTTTTGCAAGTTTTTCTTAAGCTCAGCTAATTTATTTTCTTTATCCTGTAACTGCTGTTGAAGAGTTTCCTGTAATGTTGCATGGTTTAAAACTCCTATGCACTTTTGAAAAGATATGTATAACTTGTCTAAGCTTCCTGAACTCATTGTGTCTGTCTTTTAGACATTTATTACATTATTTTGTAACAAGATGCACTGGAGGTTCTATCAGTAAGTGATTTGACTGTTGTTGTAACTCTGAAATAAACTTTTTACATGTGGTGACAGGACATAACTGTTCAACATCATGAAAAGGTCTGTCTTCACAGTCTATTTTTTTTAGCAATATCATGTAATACTTTTTATGGCATGGCACACAAAATGAAGTTTCTGTTGAATCACACAGTAAACATTTGCCATACCCAACATGGTTTTCTTTGAGATACCAGTCAGATATTGTAATCCATTTGCATAATGCCTTACTATCAACTTGCCCTAATAAGATTTTACATTTACTAATGTGCTATGTATACCAACATTGCAATTTACTAAAGCTTGGCTTACACCTGTTTGAATTCTGTCTAATAGCATCCATACTAAAAATGTGACACAAAAAAGGTCTTACCAGTTAGTAAGGAAACAGGTGATCAGGCTGTTGTTGCTGATGGCTGGAAATTTTTCAGAGTCACTCGAGAAGCTGTGAAACACAGCAGGCAGTGAGATGCTGTGAAAGTAGATGTCCACCTTTTCTTACAGAATTAATGGCACTGCGACTTTCCTAGACTACAGGCTCAATCTGGGTTCAGAAGTCTGAGAAATTTTACTGCTGCAAGCTGCATAAACTGGAGTACTTCTGTTTAGGATTTACACATATGTACAAATGTTAGTTACTGCAATTTGACTGAAGTGACCCTCTGCAGGGCTTACCACTCCCTCTGTGTTCGAATACAGGTAGGCTCACCATTGAAAATGTAATTATAAGGTGCTAATCACGGTGCTGTTACTGTGATGGATCCGAAGTCTTCTTAAGACACTCAGTCTTGCTGGCTGGGTTCTGCTGAAATCAAAGTTTAGTTATAATTGCATTCACAGTCTGTTGCCCACAGAAACTTGCAGAGTGTACACTGATGCAGCACCTAAAACTCTGTCATTTTAAAAACAGTAACCAATAAAAACTTTTTATAACAAATCACACAAACTACTGTTGCAACTTCAGGTACTGTTCTACTTTACTTCTCAAACAGCATGGATGATATGAGAGATACAATACAAAAAATATCTCTAACAATGTTATCTGCTATAGTCTCTTTATAGTAGTTTTACATTCTGTTTTTTCCATGGTACTCTATTTTGGACTTTGTATGAGAACATCTGTTTGCTGGTGTTTGCAGAAAAATATGTTTTCATCCTGTAGAGAAATAATGCTGGTATTGTCTTTATCCATTCAAACTTCCTTGCTTAACAGAGTCATATGCTAGAAACATGTACAGGTTGTTTTCCTGTTGTCCATTCTTTACAGAAGCAGGTTAATTTTCTTACTGACACTGTGAAAAGCATACATCCTGTTTTTTTTACATTCTTGCCAAGTCTGTAAGAGGTCAGCTTTCTTGGTGACAGTGTGAAATGCACACATTCTTTATTTTTTTACATTTTTTCTGAGTCTGTAAGGAAACATGTCCATTAAGCAGATTCATTATTTTTCAAGCCACAGTCATTTAGTATGGATGCTAGTCACATATTGCTAAACTCTATTTCTCAAGCTTTATTTTATACCTTATTTATGTTGCATATTTGTAACAGAATTACTTTCAACCTTTATTCACTGTTAAATATACTCTAACACCCTCTCCAACACCTGCCATAGTATCCTCAAATATTGAACTCCAATGGATTCTGCAGTATTCCCACCTATTGCACTTAATATACTCTGTTTTCCCACACTTTAATGCCATCGGGCAATTTTTATAAATGTGGCTTGCCACTTAGCACCATACAAACCAGCTAAGCAGAGCTGTGCAGTGCCAAGCGGTGCTAAAATTGATCTTGTTTAAGTGGTGCTTGGCATGTCTTAGCAGGGCTTAACGAAGCTTAGCTGAGTAAAGCACATCAGGATTTAAAAATAAGTGGCATCATTTGTAATTGGAAAATAAATGCTTAATAACCCGTCTATGTACTCAACTCTTGCACCTTCTGCACATAAGGCTGTCACTCTAACCATTTGGCTACATGGATGTGTAGAATGCTGCTCAACTTTTACATATATCTCCCACCTACGTTTAAGCAGTGCTGAGCACTGCACTGTGCAAACCCGCTCAGCTATGCTTAAACTTGACCTTTCCACTCTTAATTAAATGTGACTGGTTTCTATTTTTAGATGTCTGCTACATGTCTATTGCTGTGCACCTTTCCGCACAAACATAAAAAAAAGAAAAATTATAGATATTCATAAATTGGTTTACTGCACTTTGACAGTGCAGGGGATGTGTTACTCATCTCTGGACACAGTAACACACTCCCTATACTGATTCAGTAACCATGTTAATGGCTCTTCCTTAGTAATGTGGTTTCATTAATATGCATGGCACATTACCAAGGGGGAACCACGTACACGGCCACGGTACCTTCCATGTAGACTCCACACTATGCCTACACAGATTTTATTAAATCCTGGGGTCTAATTTTAAACAACATCTCATTTTAAGCTTGAATGTTATGAGTTCATGTTGATCTGTTTCATCATATGCAATGAATCAAAACAATGTCTGAAACATGAATCTCAGAGGTAAGTCTTTTTTTGGAGGGTGAAGCTTCCGTTTACTCCCCGCTATGTAGGGGGACACTCCCACACCTCCAAAACTTATATATACCTGCTCAAAGACCACACAACAGTGGATTAAACAGAAAGTTAAAATGTTGGCAAAAGTTGTTTTGACCAAATTACTTCAATCTGTGGCACCAAGTATAAAAGTTGTCAATCATTCTACATGTTTCCCATGTTATATCCCTGAAAACACTGGATTTCTTGTTGACTTCTTCCCCAAATCACCTTTC
Organism: Protopterus annectens; assembly: GCF_019279795.1. Taxonomy (NCBI): domain Eukaryota; kingdom Metazoa; phylum Chordata; order Ceratodontiformes; family Protopteridae; genus Protopterus; species Protopterus annectens. The sequence goes on along the minus strand of NC_056731.1, from coordinate 1,558,089,078 downwards.
TATCTATTTGTTCCTCTCTGTACCTGCTGTGTCTTCCAGTGTTTCCACTTGACCTTGCTAGTGACAAAGAAACTAACAGTTAGCATAGAAGATTAAAGCTCTGAGGTGCTAATGAGTTGCTTTCTGTTGCCCAGGGTACAGAGTTTTATTAATTTTGTCTACTGTGTGACTATGATCAGGTCACTTAATCAGATAGTGCTTCTGTGTCACCTCTGAAAAGAGACACTTTGCCCAGAAGACTTACCTGGTTAATAAATAGATCTAGAAAAATCAGTTATTGTAAGTGATCTGCAGCATTTCCAACCCATTCCCAGTAATGTGAAGTCCTACCAATTACTTGTATATTCCTGAATCTCTAAAGCCTTTTTCTTATATGCTTCACTTGTTATCCCTCCAGATGCTTTCCTCTTTTCACTGATCACCTTTACTGTCTCTCTGTCTTTCTGTCTCTCTTTAGGCAGGTTGGTTGCCTCCTCTTCCTGTACTCCTGTTTCCCTACATTACATTTCTTGTATGTAACCCCATGACAACCTTTCATGTTACCGATGTGTTTTCCAGCTAACAGACCTCTTGTAATCCCATGCCTGTGTTTCTGTGGCATTTCCTGGTATTGTGCTGCAATAGTAAAACACCAGAGTCACACTCAGGAGAGTGTATCTGACATCACCTCTTTTCTCTTTCTCTCTCTCTGTCTCTCTCTGTCCTCACTGCTCAGGACTAGGTCAAGAATTTCTGTTTGGAAATGTCACACTTTTTTTCAGTTGATTGTATATGTTGTTGAGACAGATATGTTTCTCAGAGAATTCCCATTGCCTGGAACAGGCTCCCCATCCATTTGATCAGTGTCAGGCCAAAATATGTAATATCTGACTTAGCTTTTCATTTCCAGACATCAGCATGAGTTTGATTAAATATTTTCAGTATTAGGGAATGACCTCATGAAAGGATTAATACTTAACCGCAACAGTTTTCAACCATTCTTGACACTTATTATCAGCGTTCTGGAATAACATGGCAAAAAACCTTATCTCAGTTATTTTAGATAAGCCTTTCAAGACTTATTCAGGCACTTGCAAAAAGTTACTTTTTTGGTAGTGCAACAATAAATTGCACTACCAAACATGTAGTGCAATTATTAATTTGCTCAGTTTATGCTTGTGCATGGTCTATAATATCCATAGGCTACACTTGATCATGTATGCCAAATATTGTAGGCTTTTCTAAAGGTAGCCTACATAGTACATTCACATTAGGCTAAGGCACTGGTTTGGGTTTGAAAAAGGTATGTATATCATCTTCTGTAAGTTGCACACTAGCTGCAATTCCTTTTTAACATATCTATTTCTTCTCTAAATACATTTTCACATTAACAAGCACCTTTACTAAAGCTCCCCTTTCAGAATATATGTATTTGTTTGCTTTCTCCCAATACATTAGTGCAATTATGTTGCACTATCATCAGATGTAAAACTTCTTTTTAATATAAGCACATTTCGTATCAGCTTCTCTGCCAATTTTATAAATTCTGCTGAATAAATTTGGAATGGACTTCCAGTTCTGGATACAATGAAAAGTTTACAAAAGTATAAGGAAGCTGCAATAAGTAAGCAGTTCACTGGCAGCATATTCATTTTACAGAGACTGATCTGCTAGTGTGTATTACCCAAAAGCACACAATCTAAAGCTGGAGTTAGTTATATGGTATCCCGCTTTATAGCTACAAAGCCTTGTGGAAAAAGAAACCAGGGCCCTGCAAGCAACAGCTCTCTAGAGGCTCCCATTTCAGAGATAGCCCAATTAAAGGCTTCCATAAACCAATTGCAAATTTTGATGGACGCCTTTGAAACATCTCTGTGAGACCAGGTCCTTGATATCAGACTACTATTGCTAGACTAGCAGAGTGTGAGAGTAAGCTTGAACAAACTGTACAGGACCTGACCACAAGATTGTCAGAGGCAGAACACCACATAAATGTTCTTCTGGACCTTACTCAGATGATATATGATTGGATAGATCATCAAGGGAACATTATCCAATGGAATTACATCTGAATCTTTGGATTACAAAAGTATACAGAGCAAAAGGATATGCTTAGATTTATCCAAGCCTGGATTCCCCCTACTCTAGGTCTGAACACTCCATTTAAGTTAATGTTGGACTGGACACATACATGGCCGTTTACTTCCATGGCTCAACCTAATGCTCCTGCAAGACCTGTCATTATTCACTTTCTTTCATTTCAACAGAAAGAGAAAATGTTAGTGCAGCATAAAGAAGGAAAGATATACTTAGGCAAAAACATTCTGTTTGATAATGATTGTTTGAAAGAACTCCTTGTAAAGTAAAAAAATATGGCACCCCTTAGTACGTTACCTAAAGGAGAAAGGGGTGAAAGTGTCAATCTCCTGTCCAGCAAAATCTGAGCATACTTTCAGAGGGCCTGCAACTTTTCAGCTGTGTGAAGGAGCTGTTGTGTAACTGAAGGAGAAAATATCAATCATGATATCGGAGATTATGTACTGGTCCTTTACATTGGCTAAAATGGATTGAATTGCAGTTGAGCTTGTTATTGTTTCCCTGGACTCCAAAAGATCAAGGGCAGCAGTGGATGATATGTGACTAGGGCATATATAATCTCTTACTTGACAAGTTTCATATAACTACCAGGTGCACCGTTTGGTATTTATCCTTATGAGATAGGAGTAATTCTTGTTAAGGGACTCAGAAGTCATTTCTTAGTTATCACTAAGGCTGAGGATGTTATCATACTCCCTTGGTGTAAATATGGATATGGTTCATAGGTTCATAGGTTGGTACTAGGCTATCAGCCCTAGGGCCTATACAAGCCTAGCCATAACAATTCCCTGGCTATTTCTTCCCACATTATTTACTTTCCTGGACCCCTGTCTAGCAGGGCGACTGACGTGGAACTGGACAACTAATCAAGCTAAATACCAGTTTTATGTTTTGACATATTTGTTTGTGCTTGTTTGTAACCTATTGTTAACTAATGTTCCCAGAACTGAGCAATAATTTGGAGATGTCGGGTGTGGGGCGTACCCTATTACCTAGGAAAACACCTGTTCTAGACAGTATTATTGTGCATATAGCTTATGACTCTAGTTGTTTTAGTCACTGTTTGTTTTATCTGTTAACGCATGCTGCTTTAGGGGCAGCCATGGTGGTGCAGCAGTTAGCGTTGTTGCCTCACAGCAAGAGGTTCTCCAGTTCAATCCTCGGCCTTGGTGCCTTCTGTGCGGAGTCTGCATATCCTCCCTGTGGTCACGTGAGTTTCCTCCATGTGCTCCGGTTTCCTCCCACATCCCAAAGACATGCTGTAGGTGCATTGAACACTCTAAATTGGCCGTAGGCATGAGTGTGTGCATGTGCCTTCTGTGGAAGGTTGGGCACTGGGCTGGCAACTCAACACCGTAAAACTCCACTGCCAATCATGAGCAGACAGGTGGCCCACTGTGGCGACCCCTAACTGGGAAAAGCCGAAAGAAGAAGAAGAAGAATGTCTATGCTGCTTTCCCTTATGGAACTACAATATACCTTTTATTTGTTGGTAATACTGTATGCTATATAGGAAGTTCACTCATTCAAGCTGCTGTTCATTTGTGGTAAATTACTGGATAGTTTGAGAACATGTTATGTCAGGCAGATTGTTCATCTGGGCCAGCTGGCAAAGCAGAGTGGTTTGATATTAACAGTTGGGAAGCTGAAGTTATAGTGTGCATGTAAATGATGGCATGCATCCCCCGGTCAAGTGGGTCTGTTTGGATATCTGGTTAAGAAATGCACTCCAGACCTTCTTGCTTTTCAAGACACACATTTATATGGAGCATGCCAAATTATCATTGTGGGGTTATAACATGGCTGCTTCCTCAGCCCATAAATCTACTAGTGGCAGAGGGGTTGTGGTGCTAATTAAGAACACTTGTTCATACATAACATTTTTAAACAGATTTTCACCCATTGGTGTTCAAGTATCTGGGGTGAATCTGGGAGTTGGCAGCAGAATCATAATGCTCATTTTCATCTACCTCCATCCCAGCATAGGAGACAGAGAGATGTGTAGTATCTTTCAGTATATTCCAGACTATAGCAAAGGGTCATTGCTCATTGCAGGGGATTACAACTGTCTTATAGATACACAGGATACAACAACTTTGAAGCCATTCCATTTAACTTCCACACCAAGTCTGTTAAACATTTGATAAGGGATATGGTACTGACAGGTTTGGCTCTTTATGGATAACAATGTGCTACTCAGTACACATATCATTCTCAGAAATTTGGAAGCACTACAATAAAAGGTCAGGTATATGTAGCTGACAACCTTTTAGACCCCTGCTCTTCCTACAGAGTGACCCCATGTCCATACTCGGATCACTATGCCATTGAAGCAGGTTTCTCTTCTTGAGACCCTTTGCCTCTTAGTTATTGTGGCTCCACCCATTTTATATTGGATATCTAGACTTTTCAAAATCCTTGGATGTTACACCGGAATTTTTAGTTGTACAGAAGGCAAAAGATTATGCCCCTCATATTCCATGGGACTCATATAAACATTTTTTACACACAGAAATAAGGTCTTGGGTGGCCTTTGGGGGAACTGGCATAAAGATTTATAATCTTTGCAAGAACAGTATCATTCAATTCATCATCAGCAGATACATGCTAAGAACCCTGCACCTGGAATCCTTAGCTTGGATTAAAGCTCAAATTCAAAATATTCATAATAAGAAAACCAAGATTGCCTTGGACAAATTGCATCTACAATATTATGAGTTGTCGTCACAAATCTAGTTCACATTGGCCAGAAAGTTTAGGAAGAATGCAAAACAGTTTTAAATTTTATAGGTTCATAGGTTCGTAGGAGGTTAGCAAGCTAACATCCCTAGAGCCCTTACAAGCCTAGCCATATTTATCCCAAGTTGCCCCAATTGTCAATGGTTAAGTGAGTGAAGTTTACAGAGGTAAGGGTCTGTGGTAGTTAATACCAAATTCCTCTGTCCAGGAGGGACATGGGTGCTACCCTACAAGTGAATTTGCATTCACCTATCCATGGATTTAAGTTGTGTTTGAATAGGGCTTATTACCTAGAATTGGAAGCTTGTTCCAGAGAACTGACAGTCTCTGGGAGATACATCTATCTCCCTAGCATGACCTGTTCATATCAGAAGCTAGATTAAGATCCCTGGAACAAGTGACCCTCCTGCAGTTTGATTTATGAATGTGTAGCATTTCCATCAGGGCCAGGTCAAAGACTGTCCTGCAAGCCTGGCACAGGTCACCCCTTAGCAACCTGTAGGAGACAGAATACAGTGGCAGTGCTTTCAGTCTTTCCACATAAGACTTATTTTGTGTACCCTGTAATTTCAAGGTGAGAAGCGTCTTGTTGAATACATCACAAAATTCCAGGGTCTTATTCATTGAAAGGTGCTCTTACAAAATTCCAAGTGTACTCTCAAAATATATACAAGGATGGTTTCCACTGGTGCGTCATCCTTCCCTTGTGCTCCATAAATCAAAGAGAAAAAAGGTCACACAGACAAACCAATTAGTAAAACTACAAGAAAAACCTAGCCAAGCTAGAGTTTTCACTGTGTGATACCTTAAACCTCTTGTAATAGAGGCCCATGGGATATATGCAAATTACACCTTAAGGACATCAAGTCTTGGCTTTATTGGCTTGAACGAACTCATAAAGACTTAAAAAGGCAAAAAAGTCATGGACATTCTGAAGCCATATAGCTGAAACATGATGTCCCTAAGGGGTTATTTGCATATATTCTGTGGACCTCTATTACAAGAGGTTTAAGGTATCCCTTGTACTCACCCACCTTATCTCTCAGTTTCCTACATTGCCCACCTTAACATCAAACCAAGTACTTAATCTTAAACAACGTGTTACTAAGCAGGAGGTTCTCACAGCAATTAAAATATAAAAAAACTAATAAGGCTCTGGGAAGTGATAGGTTCTACTCAGAGTTGCACAAGTTGCTCCCTTCAGCAGCAGTAAATTTCTTTTGGAATGTCTCTTCAGTTGTGTTTTAACAAGACACCTTCCCCCATTCATGGAAGCAGCCAATCCTCCTTCCAATTCCTAATCCAGGTAAAGATCAAATTTCTCTTGCCAACCACAGAACCATCCTTTGCTCAATACTGATAGTAAGAATTAGACGGTTCCTTGGGCAGCCTGGGTATCTTCTATAGTATCGTCATTTATACAGCATAATCAAGCTTAGTTTATTAAGACAGGTCATTATGGGGTTATATTTTGAGAGCAGCTCTATAGTTAGAGAGATGGCTTCTGGGTAATAAGCCATGACAGTACTATCTTTAGATGCTGAGAAAGCCTTTGATAACATCATATGGTTATACCTGTTTCATGTTCTAACCCTTTATCTTTTTCCTAATACATTCACTGAGGCCCTAGCAACTTTTATATCAGGACTCAAAGGCAGTTATTCTCATAGGCCCCTATACTTCTAAGTCATTCTCAGTTCTGAAGGGAATTCAGCAAGGGCATCCTCTGGCTTCTCTGTTGTTTATACTTGCTATCGAACCACTAGTCCAGATGTTATGGTATACATTTAACTCTGAATCCTGTTGTAATGACACTAATAAACCAGAAGGTAGAGTTCCTTTATTTGCTGATGACCTCCTGATAGTTCTAGGCAATCCAATGCATACTTTATCTGATATATGGGACAGCCTTTGTTCTTGACCACATTTTTCTGATTTCAAAGTCAATTCTTTGAAGTCAGTTTTAATATAGTATAAGGTCAAGTTTGAATAAGCTGATATGGACAAATATAATTTTACATTTCATCCATCTTTCTTTAAGTATTTAGGTATAACGGGGGGGGGGGGCTGTCAAGCATACTAGAGATCTGAATGTATAGCTAAATGAGAATTTATTTTATTTTTTATTTAACATTTGTTTACCAGGAAATTCTGACTTGGAACAAAGCCAATTTTCAGCGGATGCCCTGGGAGAAACGCTCCAGATGCATGTCTTTGTAACGTGGGTGGAAACCGGAGCACCCGGAGGAAACCCACATGAACGAGGGGAGGACATGCAGACACCACACAGAAGGCACCCCAGCCGAGAATTGAACTGCAGAACCTCTTGAATTTACGGACTCGCATGTAGCCAAAAGGAAAACATAGAATGCCCCACTTGAAATCAAAATCCTTTTGATTAAGATGATGACCTGTCCTAAAGTTCTTTATATCATCCAGGAAATCCGCTTATGGATCCTTATTAGTTTGCTGAGGAAGTGGGGTAAGAAAATAATACAGTTTCTATGGCATCCTTCTTTTCCTAGAGGCTGCATGGCAGTGCATCATGCTGCCTGCACGCATGGTAGCATCCATCTTTATAGTTAAGGGATATCTCAACAAACAGTCATGTTTTAGATTCATAGAGCGTTATGTAAAGGGGGCCTGACTGTAGATTGGGCAAGACTCATGGCAAACAACCTATACCCATACTGTCTTCCATTACTGTCAGCAGTTGGGAGGTGTGAACAGTATACAGGCCTATTAATACTATATGCTATAGTTTTGGGGTATCACAGACTCTTCACTTCTGTAGCAGTCTCTCAATACCTTAATGTTATTTGTAGGGTCATATGTGCAACCCTATGGAAATTAGATCCCTCTAATATAATGATAACCTTAATATCTCCTTATGAGGCACACCCTAATTTCCACATGACTGTAGTTATTCCCATGGAGGGAGTGGTGGGATCAAGGCCATATCTTGCATCTGCAGTTATACTCTGGTGCTGGGTCCAAATGGAGAGATAATAAGTCAGCAAGGAAAAGAGAGTATTATTGCTGAAACTGAATTCATCCTCAAGTCTTGGTGTGTACCTTCGTGAGGTGGACCCTTTTTTTCACAAAATCTCACCAAGATGACACTGATATAGAGCCTGTATTTATACAGCATATATCACGGACAGAAGTAGGTTAAAAATTAAAAACGATAGCTGGGTGCAAAAGACCAGGGATAACAAAGTGCCCAATCCCGGTAGGCACACTGGTGCCAGGACTGGAAAAGATGACAGTGTAGAATCCTCAAAATATAGAAACATTCCTAAAATGGGGCTAGGTCAGGCCCAGGGGGAGGATGCCCCCCCTCCATTGTAAAAGGAAGTAGTAGTCAACAAAAATCACAAAAACTGATAAGCCAAAGAAGAGCCATAAAGATGAAAAGTGGACTATTGAGGATAAGAAAGATATTATGTATAGTTACTATTATGCAAAAAGCCCAGAAATTCCAGACACAAGATATACAAAACCATTAAGAGAGAAATTAGAGGAAAGAAAAATACTTCCACAGGAAAAACTGTCAGAAGCTTCAAATGAAAATTTTTTTTCATTAATACAACAGATTTATGAAAAATTACATATAGCTCAAGAAACTTTGATCTGTTTGGAAAAGGAAGCAGCTGAGGAAGTGCAAAAATATAAGCAACAACTCTGAAAAGTATAAAAAAGAAATATGGATATGGAAAAGAAAGAGAGATTTGATATGGTGCAATATTTATGCAAAGGAGAAAGCCAAATTAATCAATATAAAGAAGGAAGCCCTAAAGATATTCAAAGAGAAATGCAGGCACAGGCATCTGGATATGGAAAATTTCACAATAAAAAAATAATATCACAAAGATGGAACGTAGAAAAGAAGATTAGTAAAGTAGAAGTTAAAAAAATAGAAGTTGAAGTTATGGATTGCCAGTGAAGTGAAGGATTTTGTGTAGAAGGTCTAATGGAAAACTTTACAATATAAAAAATAAGAAGACAAAAAGGAAAAATGGAATAGGAGATTAGTAATGGAGAAGTTAAAGAAATAGAAACTGAGGTTATGGAATACCTGTGAAGTGAAGGATTCAATGTAGAAAATCTAATTCAGAAAGCACCACAACAGGATAGAGCAATAGATATCCAAATTAAGGTGAAACCAGTGGAATAGGAAGCAATTGGACAGGTGTCATATGAAGACATTTTGGAGCCTTCCATAGGAAACCAGTATAAACATTCACTTGAAGTTAAACAGCAAGGGAAGGAACAAGAAACTGTGGAAATTCTGATTCAGTCAATGTTGCGGAGTGATAGGCCAGTGAGTTCCCATATGACAGTGCAACGGATGGCACAGTATGAAACTGAAGAGAATGTGCCACAGGAAGACGCTATAGAACTTTCTATAGAATGCCCACAGGAAATGGAAAACAAGGGATGTGCCCTCAGTTTGGAAGCAAATGAGCTAAGAGAAGAGTTGCTTGATTTAATAGAAATAGATAGACATATTAAGATCAATGAAAGAAATAGACTGCAGAAGGTCAGAAAAACCCAAAATGTCAGAAGTCTGATAAAACAAATGAACACTGTAATTAGGACAGTTCATAGAGATCCATGCAATATAACAGAAGTAAACAGGATATATTACTGTGCAGCTAAATTAATAACTGATAAAGTTCTACCACAAGAACAAAGAGTAGTGAGGGAAAGGAAAGAAAAAAACTGAATACCATCATGGAAATATCAAACAGAGAAAACTATAAAGCAATTAAGACAAGAAGTGTCACTGTTATAGACTGTAGAAGAGGCAATAGATAACAAAAATACGAAGAAAGATAGACGTCATAAAAGCAATGCACTGTATTAGAACAGACCAGGATCTATCATGCACTATCACAAATAAACTAAACATTTCAGCACAGGTGGAAAAACTTAAGAGATACAAAGATAAATATAAAGGAAAAGTACAAAATATGCAATTTATTGATGACCCAAAAAGGTTGTATAGAGAACTGGGAAACAAGATAAAAGGAAATGAAAGACCACCAAAAAAAGAAGAAATATATACATTTTGGAGACATATCTATGAAGATCCTGTGGAACATAACAAAGATGCTAAATGGATAGAAGAAGTAAAAAAAAATAAGAAGTTTAAAGTTACAGAATATGAAATGGGATGAAGTAACAGCCAGAGAGTTTGAAACAAAGTTAAGAAAAGCCTCTAATTGGAAAACCTCAGACCCAGATGCAGTACCTAACTTTTGGTTAAAAGTATTAACATCTTTGCATGAAGATTAAGCCATGAGAAAGAACTATTTATATGTGCACCCTGAACAGATACCAACCTGGCTAACAACAGGAAAAACAATGCTCCTATGCAAGACTGAACCTGCAAGCCATCCTAAAAATTATAGACCAATAACTTGCCTTCTGACAATGTATAAACTATACATAGGAATTGATGTTGACATAGCTTATAGTCATTTAGAAGAAAACTCAAGTATGGCAGTAGAACAAAATGGCAATAAAAGAAAGTCATATGAAACAAAGGCTAATTTGTTGTTAAATAAAGTCTAAGTAGAGAACTGTGAAAAGGAGAAGAATCTAATCATGGCATGGATTGACTACAAAAAAAGCATTTGGATAAAAAAGTGTTTAAAAGTGTATAAGATACACCCTCCACTGATCAACTACATTACAGTGACCATGAAACAGTGGCAGACCACTTTGCATTTAAGCCATGATAAAGGACAAATTATTATTCCAGGGATAAAAATTCAAAGGGAAATATTCCAGGGTAACTCTCTGTCACCATTGCTATTCTGTCTTGCCCTTAACACATTAAGCGGTTTACTTAACAGTTTAGGCCATGGCTATAATTTGGCTCCTAGAAAACAACAACGTGTAAAGACTTCTCATCTTCTCTTTGTCGATGATTTAAAACTGTATAACTCATCAGATGAGGAAATGAAAGCACAACTGTAGGTTGTTAAAACTTTTTCAGATGATAGAAGAATGTTATTTGATCTTGATAAATGTACAAAAGCAACCTTTAAAGCAGGAAAACTACAACACCAGAAAAATATCAGTTTAGGACAAGAATGTGATATAAAATAACTTGAGTGAGAGGGAGTGTATAAATATTTGGGAACTGATTAAGGATCAACAATAAAACATGAACAAATGCAAATAAAACTTAATAAGGAATACTTTAGAAGACTTAAATTAATCCTGAAAACAGCGTTGACATCTAGGAATAAAATCCAAGCTATAAACCAGTTTGTTCTTCCTGTCCTAACTTACAGTTTTGAAGTAACTGACTTGCCCCAAAACATGTTGGAAACATGTTGGATAGATTTGATAGGAAAACAACAAGGATACTTCATGCTCACCAGCTGATTTATAAAAGTCAATGTATACCAAGATTATATATTCCCCGTTCCAAAGGAGGGATGGGCCTCCTTGAAATTGATTACATGTATAGATCTGCAATCGTACGACTCCACACATACCTGCTGACATCACAAGACACAAATGTAGTGAAAGTTTTGAAACATGAGGAGAATAAACCTAAGATAACTTATCTGCTTAATCTAGCATAAGCCAAGCAGGAATGGAAATCAAACCAGAAGTAGATAAAAATCAGGCAACAACTGAATGTACCAAAAAATGAAAGAAAGAATATAAGGTGAAGGACCAGATGAGAAGGTAGAAAAATGTGGAAAATACATAAATATAGTTGTAAGTATAGAAAACTTCTGGAAGAACCTCATGTTGATCAAGAACGAATGCTGGAATGGTTAAGAAGAGGAGAATTCAAACCAAGAGATGAAAGGTTAATATTGGCGGCCCAAGATAGTGGTCTATATACACACTGGTTTTCAAAGTCCATTGAACATGTGGGAGAAACAGACAAACATAGATTTTGTAAAACCGAATTGTAAACAGTCGCACACCTTGTTGCTGGTTGTGATATACTAATGGCAGAAGGACTGTATACTGAAAGGCATAATCATATGGTAAGACTGTTGCACTGGGGATTGTGTAAACATTATGCTATTGAAGTGGCTGAAAAATACTGGAAACATGAGCCACAAAGCATCATAGAAAATTATGAAGTTTATATCACATGGGATCACCCATTACCAACAGTTCAAAAGATAGATGCTAGAAAACCGGATATAGTGGTCCATGAAAAGAAGACAAAAGTAGCATTGATCATTGAAATCGCCACACCCAGTGACTACAGTGTCTTGCATACAGAGAGACATAAAGTCATAAAATACCAGGATCTGCAGGCAGAAATGAGAGCAATGTGGAAGAAAGATACCCAGACAATTCCAATAATAGTAGGAGCACCTGGTCTTATAAAAAAATCTACAATCATATTTAAATATGTTACCAATCCATGAATACAAACTGACTTATCCTGAGACATTGTCTGAAGGAGATATTAACAGCTTAACTCTAAAGGTATTGCAGCCCATTGCTAAAATGACATCTTTCCCATGTTGGAGATTGTATGCTTGGAAGTATCTTCATAGACTTTTCTTACTTCCCAGCCTGCTGTCTAAGAAGTTTTTAGGTTGTACCACCTTCTCCTGGAGATGTAACATTGCTGAATATGAACCTACATGGGAACATATATTTTGGTACTGTATTGAGATTCAGCAATTCTGGCTCCAATTCTGGGAGAAGGTAGGCCAGCCATATCCAATATTAGAGATAGACAAGAAATATTTTATGGTGTATGGCATCTTGTCTGACCTCAAAGTTCCACACCCAATATTTGATGAAGTGATCCTTGCAGCCAAAACGTCTGTCATTCAGCATTGGAATCAACACAACCCCACTGAAAATCTTAGAGTGCTGGGATATCTTATACCACATTTATATGAAGGGACTGTTAATTACAAATAGAAAACGTAAAGTAGAATATTTTCTAAATAAGTGGGCACCCTCTCTAAAAAATACTAAACGATATACTTTAAACGTTCCCTAATATTTATACCAGCTTTTCAAATTCAGGAATAAATGGGTCAATGTATGGGTCTCTAAAACCTTCTCTAAGTACCGCAGGTACATTAAACATTAGATATCTTATACAGGTAATGTATTCTGCCTCTTAGTCATTCAATTACTTCATATTTATCCTTCATATTCTTGTTTATACTTGAAACTCCCTATATATGTCTTTAGTTAGTTACTTTTATGAATGATAGTCAGTGTGTAGATTTCAGTAAGTTAAGAATGACATTTTTTTATGTATGGTTCATTGTTTTAAATTTGAACATTGGTATGGTTTTTATTCTCTAGAATTTTGTATATTTATTGATCATTGTTTCAATATGGAATTGCATTTGTCAAGAAGTATGTATTTATTAGTATTTATTAAAGCTCAATAAATATAGATCAATAAATCTGGAATGTAAGATCAATTGGATGCAAAACTATTAGTAATATTGTTTCAGGATTCTCTGACCTTAAGTTTTAAAGGGTGTATACAAAAAATGATCTCTGCCTCCTTTGCACATTCCACTCTCCAGGCCCCACTCTTTGCACTACTACCGACCCAAATCATCCTCCAAACTCTATCAATACTAACTACCCCACCACATCACTCATAACATCTAACTCTGACCTACTTGATATACACTTTAATCCTAGAAGCCGCCTTAATAAAATTCAAGAATTCCATGCTACCTTACACTATACTCCCCAGACATAGCCATAATTACTGAAACCTGGCTCAAGTCACATATAAATAATGAGGAATTACTTCCTCCCAGCTATTGCTTTATCAGAAAGGATAGATTATCTAAATGTGGCGGTGGTATTGCCATAATGTACAAGGACCACCTCAACTTAGTTCACCTATCAACTGCACCTCTTCAACTTCCTAGAGCTGAACTTTTACCAACAAGCCTATAAATCAACACCCAAAAATCCATTATCTTAATAGCCATCTATCTCCCACCCGCCAATAATCACTCACACATTGAAAAAATCCTAGAATGGGCATCCTCCAACTTCTCTCAAGAGACTATAATACTTGGAGATTTTAATCTTGACTGGTTTTCCTGTTCCTCTAACTCTCCTTCCAACTTTATCAACCTATATACTAAAATATTTCTCAACATACATGCATAGATAAAGTCAAAAACAAGCATTCTGTACTTGACTGGATCTCATCCAACAAATCCAATTACGACTATGACACAGGTTGCCTCCCTGATTCTCTTAGTGACCGCCACCCCACCTACCTTATCAGAAAATGCACACATAGGGTATAAATGATACTATATACAGATACTTATGTAATAAAAACAGTTCTCCCCATCATTATTTAACACCCTATTACATGAATATAACTGGTCACCCCTAAAAACGCTACAATTGGATCTTGCTGTTCAGTACTTTAATAATGCATTCCTACAAATTCTAAATAATCTTGCTCCTTTCAGGAAAATTCATTCCAAATCCAAACAACTTTGCTTCTTATTTAAAGAGACTATCCTCCAACATTGGGACAAAGCCTGGACTCACCTTAGCAAAGACAAGAATAGTAACAATTACGCAACCCACTGACAACTAAGAAATCATGCCAAAAAACAAATTAGACATGACAAAAAGACTTACTTCCAAACATCCCAACTAAAATACCAAAACAACCCCCAAAGATTCTGGCAATCTATCAACCTCCTCCTAAACCCAGGAAAACCATCCACATCACCCCCAACATCTAACTATATGTTATCACCTCCATCACCTCATTACTTAACAACAATGTCAATTCCACACTTTTCTTACCACCTCCCTCCACTGACCGCAATACTCCTCCTTTTTCTCTTAAACCAATCCAAACTAATTATATACAAAACCTCCTAACCATGTACTCCTGCTGCAGATCAGTTACCTGGTAAATTTCTTAAACTTGCCACTAAATCTATCTCTTATCTTTTATCTATTCTGATAAACCACTCTATCTCTCAACAGTATGTCCATCTACTTTGGAAAATATCTCATGGCATACCCCTACACAAAGGAGGCCCCTCTACTGACCTTTCCAATTACAGGCACATAGCTATACTTTCTTCACTTGCCAAAATCTTAGAAAAATGCCTACATAAACAGACATTAGACTACTCCCTAACACATAACTTTCTATCTTCTACAAAGCATGGCTTCCTCCCCAAGCATAGTACCAGTGCCACCCTATTAAGTTTCACCAACACTGTAAACCTAACAGTAATCCCGTTTAAAGGTGATGCAGAAAGTGCATCTGAATTGGTTGAGAGCTTCAATGTGTCAACAGGTTTTTTACAATTCACACATACATTTCAGACTAAATCTATTTCATATTTAGATATTCAGTTAAATAAGAACAGATCAGATTGCTCTTTCACAGCGCAAATTTACAGAAAAGCTAGTTACTCTAATACATTTCTCCATTTCACTAGCTGCCACCCTTTCCACCAAAAAAGATCTGTGGTCAAAGGGCAACTAGTGAGAGCATCACGTATTTCTAGCTTGGACTCAGATTTCCATAGCGAATGTCAGTTTTTGAAACAGATGTTCCAGCATCGTGGATATCCAGAGTCACTTGTAGACACACTAATAGAGGAAGTCACTTACAAAAGAAGTATTGATTGGTTCAAACCTATTTTATGTGCTGCTCACGTATCATTGAGTAACAATCTTGGAGTGGACAGGCAAATTACCTCTAATACAGAGGATGTGACTGACCAAGAAAAGGACTTTAAATTTAGTTTTGTGACTACATTTAACAGTCAAAGTAGTACTATAGTAAAATTGATCAATAAGAACTGGGGTTTTTTTAGAACTAACCAAACTGTCCTTGACTGTTTGGGGTATAGGCCACATGTGGTTTTCAAAAAAGGAAGGAATTTAAAGAATGTACTGGAGAGACATGTTCCAGTAACATCCAGACTACCAGGAATGTTTAAATGTGAAAACTGTAATTTCTGTAAATACATCGATTGTAATAACCATTTCACAATCAATGGTAATACTTACAGACTGAAGTCTAGATTTAACTGTAACAGTAAATTTCTAGTGTACTTGGCTAAATGTATTGACTGTTTTGCATTTTACGTGGGCAAAACAGAACGTAGGCTTAGAGATAGGATATATGAACATCAATATGCTATCTCACACAATAAGTTAGAGAATGCCCTAGCAAAACATGTCCACATTAACCCATCCCACAAATTTAAGTTTACTGTCATTAGTAACTTTATTCCTGACAACCGGGGGGGTCCTGCTTCCTTCAAACTAGAAGAAATGGAACTACTGTGGCAGATTAGATTAAACTCATTCTATCACCCTGGCCTCAATGAAGCATGTTCAATTTCTAGCTTAATTAAGCTGAAAAGTCTTCTTAGATAATACAGAAGAAATCCAATATTTTATGTATTATTATGTGGGTTTTAAACCATTGTTGATATTTTAGTGTTATACAACATTTTTAACATAAGTAATGTTTTACATATTAGATTTTAAATTTAAATAGAGTTTTTTATGTACTGTTTGTTTAAAAGGTATAATCAATTACAATTTTTCCACTTTTTGAGTTCAAATTGCTTGCAGCTGTTGTAGTAACTCACTTCTGAAGAAGTTTGTTCCTTTGAACAAAGGAAAAGCGCTTAAAGTACCTGATTTTATTTTCGTGTTTGACCTTGTGGATTTATCCTATTAAACCTTCGTAGTCAGTCTGTGGAAGCCTCTAGTCTATTTATTTGTTATTTTAAGTTTCACCAACACTGTAAACCACCTCAAAAACAACAACCAACTTGTTGCTGCCACCTTCCTTGATATGTCAAAAGCCTTTGACTCTGTATCTCATCAAATACTCCTAAACAAACTTGCCTCTCTTAATTTCAGCTCCATTACCTTCAGTGGTTGCATAGCTACCTCTCTAGCTGTAAACAAGCCATCATATGGGAATACAAACTATCACTCCTTTTGCCCATCTCTGTTGGCATCCCACAAGCTATAAACCACTTCCGTTTACTATCTTTACCAATAACCTTTATAATGCAGTTCCACCTGCCTCTATCATTCAATATGCTGATGATGCTTCTCTTATTTGCTCTGCCTCCTCCTTATATGAACTCCAAGTAAAATCTCAGACTGCCCTCCATAATATTGAGAAATATCTCTCAGACCACCAACTCATTCTAAACGCTAACAAGACCAAACTTATGGTATTTTCTAATTCCTCTAACAAAACCCAACAAACTCACCTCTCTCTCTCTTCACCTCTAATAGTACAAAAATTGAACTGGTCAAACATACGAAACTCCTTGGTGTTACCTTAGACTGCAATCTAAAATTTCACAAACATATCACTCTAACAATCAAAAAAGTCCACACAAAATTAGGTGCACTCTAGAGTGCTAAACCATTTCTCACTTACCATGCAAGAATAGCTACTGCAAGAACTCACCTACTTTCCACCTTCCTCTATTGTCCTCAAGTCTTCACAAACCTTCATAAATCTGAATTTAATAACCTACAAATTTGCTATAATAAAATTGCCAAATTTGCAGCTAATCTTCCTGACAGATCTCACCATTGTATCGCCCTACAAAGACTAAACTTGATTGAACTCCCAAACTTACTAGCCCTAAACCAGCTAATAGTAGCTCACTCTGTTATCCATAAACCTGACTATTGCCCAGCCCTATCAAACCTTGTACAACCCTATGCTAATCTTACCTCGCTCAGATCAGCTGATAAAAGCTTGCTCAAAGTTATCAAAACCCACAACTCTTTTGGTGATTCTTTATACAGGTCCCCATAACAAAGACTTGGAATTCCCTTCCCCAGCATCTACTATCTACACCCAATACACATAGCTTCAAACAGCTCCTTAATAATTGTTTCTCCAATCACTAGTTATGCTCCCGTACATCCTCTGGCTAAGCAAACACACTTCCCTACTTTTGCCTTTCTACCTATTCTAACTTATTATTGATTTAATTTATTGTTTTGTCTTATTGATGTCATACTTGAATTATTAGATTGTTTTTCTTTATTGTATTATTAGATTGTTTTTTCTTTATTGTATCAACTATTATTCACTAGATCTTTACTGTACTATGTAATTATGTAAATTTCTTAGTAATCTTTTTGTATTGTAACCAAACAAAAGGAGATACCAGTGCCAAAATGCAACTAACTACTCCAATAACAGCACTGAAGAAGGCGAAACAGTCACCAGGCGTCCAACCATTGAATAAAATCTGTTTGTTGAATAAAATAGAATAAAAACGCAAAACGCTTAGCGAATCACCGTGTTTTTCATCTCTCTATTCAGACTTCATCAGACAAACACAAAAAATACAAACATCCCTATATATACTACCATTCCATTTAAAATATCCAATAGGAACAACTAAATGTTGAAAATCTCATTAATATGTAAACATACCATTGCAGTTACTAATTTCGACACTTAACAATATACCAAACCATGTTTTTCTCTGAAAACTCAAGCTTTTTCACTCATTGCAAGGATGAAATCATTTAATATATAATTCAAAGATCTTATGGAAAATAATGAAAACAAGTGTATAAATACTCACCATATATAAATACAACATCATATATAACATTCCATAGACAACAGTGCCACCAAGTGGCCAAATGTGCAAAACAAGTAAACATTTAATTTCTAACCAAGAATAAAATACTAGTAAGGCAGGATGACTAAACCTAAAAATACTTAATTCTAAATATATATATATATATATATATATATATATATATATATATATATATATATATATATATATAATTGGATGTGGATTTGATACAAATAAATATATAAATATCAATACACAAAAAATTTATTAAATAAATTCATTAAAAAAAATTTTAACCAACAATAAAAACTTCATAAAATGTATTTAAATGTATTTAAATTTCATAATCTAACTGCCTTCATTTTTAAAATGGGTGCAAGGGAAATTCCATCATTAATTCCTGGATATTTATTAGCTTCTAATATTATTTGCCAGTATAACTCACAATATTCAATCTTGGTTTCCCACATACCACCCCTTTCATCTTTCGGAACTTCTTCTATAACAAAGAACTTATATTTTGCCAAAGGGCAAGCTATACTATGTCTGAACAAGGCATTACTTTCTTTCCTATTTCTGATAGCGTTCATATGTTCATAAACCCTCCTCCTTAATTTCCTCTCAGTCTTACCAACGTAAAAGACGTAACATATCTCACAAATTGCAATATATATAACACTCTGGGTATCACAAGTACTGTATGTCCTACCCACAATCTCTCTCCCCCTGGATTTAATGTATATGCAATCCTTATCAGCCATCAATGGGCATTGATTACACATCCCATATGGGTATGCACCCCTTAATTTTGTAGTCTTCTTCTGGCTAGCATGATGAAACATGAACCAATCCTTTATATTCTGCCCTCTCCTATATATAAATTGTAATGATTCCTTGTTCTTTAACTTTAAATCAGTTAAACTTCCAAACTTTTTTCACTCTCTTTCAAGAGTATTATAAATAACCCCCGAATCCCCACTAAAATCTGTAACAAATGCACTCACATAAGAACTATCCTCTTTAAAATGATATTTTTCAGTATTCTTAATATTTTCCTTATTTTCCAAGGGTGACAATTCCTTACTTAAAATAGGTTAAAATCTACCTTTCCGTCCCTTGATTATTTCATTCCTTACATTATTACAAAGTTCTACAGGGTACACCCTTTCTACAAATAGCTGGGTTAAAAATTCACACCCTTCATCAAAATCTTCTTCACTAGAAGTCATTCCACAAATTCTAACAAATTGTCCCTTAACTATACTTTTTTTCTGGTACAGGGGGTGCCCACTGCTATAATGTAGGTAGGAGTTAGAATAAGTTTTCTTTCTATACTTTTGACTTAAACATTCTCACATCTTTTACTAATTTCATATCCAAATAATTCATTTCATTTATCCCACTATCATAGTAAACTTTAAAAAATCAGTGGAATCATTTATGTATTGTATAAATTAATCTAACTTTTCCATACTATCTTGCCAAAAAATGACTGTATCATCCAGAAAGCGTTTATATAGCACCCAACTATTTCTATATTCACTATTGAAAATATTCTTCCTCTCCCATGTAGTAAGAACCAAATTAGCATACAAGGGTCCGCATCTGGCCCCCATCGCCACCCCACTTGTTTGATGGTAATATTCTCCTTGAAAAAATATATAATTGTATTTCAAAACCATCTCCATCAAGTTTAAACATATATATAACTCATCATCTTTTAACTCACCAGTGAATCTTATTGCTTCCTCAAACTACTGTAAACCTATGTCATGTGGTATAGAACCAAACAGGTCAACCACGTCTATTGTTACAAATGTGAGATTCTCGTGAGACATATCTTGTTTAATGCTTCTTATTAAATCCCAAGAATCTTTTAAAAAATATTCACCTTCCATCATCAAATGTTTTAATTTAACATCCACATATCTAACCAGTGGGGAAATAACTGAACCCTCGGGGGGGAGGTCCAACACACTTTTGTGAACCTTCAGTATTCCAAAAATTAAAGGTATCTTGGGTTTCGTATTTTGTAAAAATTCATACATTTGTTTATCAATGAATCCCTCTAAAAATAAATCATATAAAGCTAAATATATCTTTCTATATCCAATATGAATCTCATTTTTGGAAATACTATCATATTTTATTTCATCTTGCAAAATCTCCAGCATTTTAGCTTCATACAAAATATTGTTCATCAAAACAATCCCCCCACCCTTATCAGGTTTCATAACCCTCAGATTCCTATTGTTCCTTAATTCTTGTAGCATCGCCCTTTCTGATAGGGTAAGGCTAGGTGCAAACTTATTTTTCTTTATTGCTTGTCTTAATTCACTTTCCACTATATTTTCAATTTTTTTTAGCCGTGGGTGTATTGGTGGATTCCAAACACTCCTTCTTTTTAATACATCAACCTCCACACTTGCATTTGATGTATCCTCACAAAGTAATTCTAAGTTTATCTTTCTAGTGAACATTTTTAAGTCAATTATAAGCCTACTAATACCACGTTTTGTTCTAGGGACGAAATTTAAACCCGTGGAAAACAAATTAAAATATGTATCATTAATTTCCACATCAGTATAATTAAATATATTCAAATTATCATGAGTCCAAAGAATATGTTCAATACCACTAGTACCAATGTTTTCATTATTTAATTCCTCACAATTTAAGATAACATTTGAACTCACCTCCTGCCCCGAAGGTTCACAAAAGTGTGTTGGACCCCCCCCCCATGTCCTATTGTGGCAGCTGAGGATTCAGTTATTTCCCCACTGGCTAGATATGTGGATGTTAAATTAAAACATTTGATGATGGAAGGTGAATCTTTTTAAAAAGATTCTTGGGATTTAATGAGAAGTATTAAACAATGTATGTTTCACGAGAATCTCACAGTTGAAACAATAGACGTGGTTGACCTGTTTGGTTCTATACCACATGACATAGGTTTACAGTGGTTTGAGGAAGCAATAAGATTCACTGGTGAGTTAAAAGATGATGAGTTATATATATGTTTAAACTTGATGGAGATGGTTTTGAAATGCAATTATATATTTTTTCAAGGAGAATATTACCATCAAACAAGTGGGGTGGCGATGGGGGCCAGATGCGCCCCCTTGTATGCTAATTTGGTTCTTACTACATGGGAGAGGAAGAATATTTTCAATAGTGAATATAGAAATAGTTGGGTGCTATATAAATGCTTTCTGGATGATATAGTCATTTTTTGGCAAGATAGTATGGAAAAGTTAGATGAATTTATACAATACATAAATGATTCCACTGATTTTTTAAAGTTTATCTATGATATTGGGATAAATGAAATGAATTATTTGGATGTGAAATTAGTAAAGGATGGGAGAATGTTTAAGTCAAAAGTATATAGAAAGAAAACTTATTCTAACTCCTACCTACATTATAGCAGTGGGCACCCCCTGTACCAGAAAAAAGTATAGCTAAGGGACAATTCGTTAGAATTTGTAGAATGACTTCTAGTGAAGAAGATTTTTATGAAGAGTGTGAAATTTTAACCCAGTTATTTGTAGAAAGGGGGTACCATGTAGAACTTTGTAATAATTTAAGGAATGAAGTAATCTAGGGACGGAAAGGTAAATTTGAACCTATTTTAGGTAAGGAATTGTCACCCTTGGAAAATAAGGAAAATATTGAGAATACTGAAAAATATAATTTTAAAGAGGATAGTTCTTATGTGACTGCATTTGTTACAGATTTTAGTGGGGATTCGGGGGTTATTTTTAATACTCTTGAAAGAGAGTGGAGAAAGTTTGGAAGTTTAACTGATTTAAAGTTAAAGAACAAGGAATCATTACAATTTATATATAGGAGAGGGCAGAATATAAAGGATTGGTTCATGTTTCATCATGCTAGCCAGAAGAAGACTACAAAATTAAGGGGTGCATACCCATATGGGATGTGTAATTAATGCCCATTGATGGCTGATAAGGATTGCATATACATTAAATCCAGGGGGAGAGAGATTGTGGGTAGGATATACAGTACTTGTGATACCCAGAGTGTTATATATATTGCAATTTGTGAGATATGTTACGTCTTTTACTTTGGTAAGACTGAGAGGAAATTAAGAAGGAGGGTTTATGAACATATGAACGCTATCAGAAATAGGAAAGAAAGTAATGCCTCGTTCAGACATAGTATAGCTTGCCCTTTGGCAAAATATAAGTTCTTTGTTATAGAAGAAGTTCCGAAAGATGAAAGGGGTGGTATGTGGGAAACCAAGATTGAATATTGTGAGTTATACTGGCAAATAATATTAGAAGCTAATAAATATCCAGGAATTAATGATGGAATTTCCTTTGCACCCATTTTAAAAATGAGGGCAGTTAGATTATGAAATTTAAATACATTTAAATACATTTATGAAGTTTTTATTGTTGGTTAAAAACTTTTTAATTAATTTATTTAATAAATTATTTGTGTATATATATTTATATATTTATTTGTATCAAATTCACATCCAATTTTATATATATATATATATATATATATATATATATATATATATATATGGTTCTACCTGACTTCGTCGACAGCGCAGAAGACCGACATCGAATCGGAGCTCCAGAAGATCAGCGAAGAAGACAATCGCGAGTGGCAGAACATCGACAATGCAGAAGACCGACACGACGGATGACAACACCAACGCCGAGGATGCCGACATGGGGAAAGGCTGTGTGAGTATGCGTTAGGGTGCGAGGCAGGTAAGTGTGGAGATTGACGGTCTGTGATAGGGGTGGGTTAAGTGAGTTAGGGTTAGGCCGATAGGGGTGGGTTAAGTGAGTTAGGTTAGAGTGAGTTAGGGTTAGGGGCGATAAGTGAGTTAGGGTTAGGAGTAAGTGTGCGATAGTGACGGACCTTAGGTTAGGTAAGGTTTAGTGTGGGCTTGTAAGGATTTTGGTGTGCTTGTGTTGTGTGTGTTTGTGGAATGGGATGTGTTTTGTTTTTAATAATTGTTATTGTGGTGTGTGCAGTGTATGGGGTTTCGTGTTTGTGTACCGTCGGTTATTTCGTTGTCGGTTATGTGTGGTTTCGTGTTTATGGACTGTCGAATATGTGGTGTCGGTGATGTGGTTGTCGGTGTTGTGTGGTTTCGGCTATGTCAGGTAGAACCATATATATATATATATATATATTTAGAATTTAGTATTTTTAGGTTTAGTCATCCTGCCCTACTAGTATTTTATTCTTGGTTAGAAATGAAATATTTGCTTGTTTTGCACATTTGACCACTTGGTGGCACTGTTGTCTATGGAATGCTATATATGATGTATTTATATATAGTGAGTATTTATACACTTGTTTTCATCATTTTCCATAAGATCTTTGAATTATATATTAAATTATTTCATTCTTGCAATGAGTGAAAAATCTTGAGTTTTCAGAGAAAAACATGGCTTGGTATATTGTTAAGTGTTGAAATTAGTAACTGCAATGGCATGTTTATATATTAATGAGATTTTCAACATTTAGTTGTTCCTATTGGATATTTTAAATGGAATGAGAGTATATATAGGGATGTTTGTATTTTTTGTGTTTGTCTTCTGAAGTCTGAATAGAGAGATGAAAAATGCGGTGATTCTTTAAGCGTTTTGCGTTTGTATTCTATTTTACTCAATAAACAGTTTTTATTCAATGGTTGGACACCTGATGACTGTTTCACCTCCTTCAGTGCTGCTGTATGAGTACTTTTTGTGTTGTAACATCTAAAGCTGACTATAAATTTTGTAATCTTTACTTTGGGAGCTTTTCCCCGGGTCTCCACTGAAAACGAGCTTTGTTTTTCTTGCCCATTCGGACACTACCTGGTTACCAAATGTAAATAAATGTACTTACTTACTTGCTTCTTTGCTTATTATGTAAATATTGCATCAATAAATAACAGAATGAAAATGTGTGAACAATTGCATAAGCTTTCTTTCAATTTAACACAAGTTTTTTGTAAGGGTTCCTTGTTTAGAATTAAACAATTTTGCTATAAGTTTAACCACAAACATAGCATATATATTTTTTTAAATTTACATTCCCCGGGATTCAGCAAGCCAAAATATGCATGCAGGGACAGTGTAGGAGCTCCTGCATGGAAAATGGCTGCCAAGCGATACAGGAAAGTGTCGTTTTCACGTGCACGAGCAGAAAACCGGTAAATATGCAAATCACCTCATTTGCTGGTGAAAACTATGCAAATGAGGTGATTTTGCAATCCACCAAGCTGCCAGGTCTCCATGCTAGAACAGTGTCAGTGCAGAAATGTATTCAGAAAATAACTGAATACATTTCTGCGACAAAACGGAGGCATGGCAGCTCGTGGAAAAGCATGTATTATGTAGCTTAGACATGCCAGTGGCCAAATATAAGGCCATTGGCATTGAAAAGTGATTAAGTATTATGAAAATTTAACTTTTTTTTGTCTGACCTCGGCTGTTTAAGCTGGATTGTGCTGAAAATAAAAAAAAAAAATGGGAAAACTTAATTTTAAGTTAAATCTGCATTTTGCCATTATAGTCAATTGCATGTAGAATGTAAACAATGCCAGAGAGCACTGGTTGTCAAGAGGAAAAGGTCTGTGTTAGTGCAGTAACTAACAACCTACACACTGGGTTATGCAAATGAGGGGAGTTATACTGAATCACAGATTTCTTCAAAGTGTCAACTTGTACCTAACTGTGTAGGTGCAGCAATACAACAGTGCAAGTGTAAGAGCTGAATGACTTCATATGGGGGTATGTCATGCTTGCTGTAAGCTCATTGGAGCTCTGTAGCCTGTGTTTGCCCTTAGCTAAGCACAGCTAAGGAAGGGTGTGTGTCAGATGTGCCTGAGCAGTGCGTACATAGCCTAAACAGGTGTGCACACTGTGCACTGGGATTTAAACAAAAAAAAAGAGGAAATGGCAGCACTGTTTACATTTGAGCACTGGGTATGTGCAGCGCAACTCGGGGCTTAAATAGGGTGGAACTGGGAAGGGGAAACAGCAGTAGGAAGGCAATCAAGGAGAACTAGCATAGCTGGCAGGCAGAATGTATCAGAATCAGCCAAATATACATGCAGCAGCCCAGCACACTACTATAAACTATGCAAACACCTTTCAGACTGAATGCTGGAGAAACAGCAGTAAGAAGGCAATCCAGGAGAGCTAGCATAGCTGGCAGGTGGAATGTACTAGAGTCAGCCAAATATACATGCAGCAGGCCAGCACACTACTATAAGCTATGCAAACACCTTTCAGACTGTTTTTAAGGAAACAGCAGTAGAAAGGCAATCAAGGAAAACTAGTATAGCTGGCAGGTGGAATGTATCAGAATCAGCCAATTACACGTGCAGCACCCCAACACACTACTATAAACTATGCAAACACCCTACAGACTTTTTTTCCCCACAAACTCTACACCACCAGTGTACACAGACTGTGGATTTTTAACTGGCAAAACTAACTAAAACTGTTAGAGGCTGCTGCTGCTTTACTCCATCAACATGTGCTAGAGACAGAGGGTGATGAGGAGGAAAATGCTGACAACCGACACACAGTGAGGAGGAGGCGAAGAGTCTACAGACTCAGGGTAACCTACCAGGGCCTACATGAGCTGGAGATAGTAGAGCATTATAGGGTGAACAGGGAAATTCTACAGCAAATCGTTGAGCTGTGCTGGCCACGCCTCACACGCAGAACTAATAGAGGGAACCATCCCAGTGGATACCAAGGTATGTGTAGGTTTAAGAATACTAGCCACAGGTACCTTCCAAAGACCAACTGGGGATATCATGGGGGTCTCACAGGCATCAGCATCCAGGGTACTCCACCAGTTCCTGGATGCCATGACACAACATGCCAATGAGCACATATATTTCCCCAACGCCCGTGAGGCATTGACTAGATGTATGCATCTCTTCCACCATAAAGCAGAATACCCTGAGGTAGTTGGTGCTATAGACTGCACACATCTACATCAAAGCACCACCCAGTGAGCAGGGTAGGGTCTACATAAACTGCAAGGGCTTCCCCTCCATCAACTGCTAGGTCATGTGCGATACCCATGGCATTATCATGGATGTGTGTGCTGGCAGCCCTGGAAGCTGTCACGACTCCCACATCTGGCATTGCTCACAGCTGTATCAGGCATTTGCCAGGGGGGACATCCCATATGACCATCTAGTGGGGGATGCTGGCTATGCACTGGAGCCATGGCTAATGGCATCCATCAGAAATGCACACACACCTGAACAAAAACACCATAATGAGGCACATGCACAAACCAGGATCACTGTAGAGCATGCTTTTGGGATGCACAAGTAATGGTTCCACTGCCTTGATATGTCTGGTGGAACCTTGAAGTACTCTCCAGCTAAATATACACAAATGTTCATAGTATGTGCCATGGTACACAATATGATCTTGTGGAAACAGCTGCAGCAGGAACAGCATGGGACAGGGCCACACAGCCCCCACCATTGCCAAAGCCAGCACAGGCACAGACGGACTCAGAGGAGGAACATCCTGAGCCTGCCCCTTTAGGCAGAAGGAGGCATGCCCAGTATGCCCATGCCTTGGCAAAGAGGCAAAGCATAGCACACACACTGACACTGTAGGGACCCAGGGACTGATACCTCTCTCCAACTTGCACATACAGTAAAAAGGATGCCAAACATGACACTACCTGAGCTTTACCATGTATAGGGAATGTACTATGTGCATCCAACATAGTCAGCCCTCCAGCACCATCCTCAATACTGGCCCAGTAACAAGGTAAGTCACCCTTCCTATCAATTACTGAATGGAGTAGTATGTTTTCATGCTTGCATGTATGATATGGATGCAAGCATGCAGGGGAATTGGGCGGCGGAATGGGACAGCAGCAGACAGCTATATGGGACAGCAGGAAATTCATAACAAATACTGGTGTCAACATACTAGGCAGCACTATAGAAGGTAACAGCCCCACCGCAGTACATGTGATGGCCCAAATAACTGTGAGTGTCAATACATCACATACATGGATGTCATTGAGGGTCACATACCCACCACCAGCCTCACGCAGCAGGACAGGTGTAGATGACCATAAAGAAAGGTCGGGCTAAGGCCCGCAAATGATGACAATGGTGAACAGCCTCTCACCAGACCTATACAGACATACTACAACAGGTCTGACAGTTGCATTCTAGTTCTGAAGGGTAAGAAGTCTGAAACTGAAATTTATGCCATTAAGATCTAACATGTGTACTCTACTGATATGCCTCCTTTCTGCATGATAGGTCACAATACAATATGAAATGGAAACTAAGAGAGTAACCGAAATACCAGTACAGTCATTGCAAATGTTTAAGGTCTGCAGGTGTGCACCACCCCCCACAATCCCATGTAGAAATGCAGTAACAGTTGGCCTGCAGCACTCTCAAATGGCCTACAGTCCTCTGGCAAAGGCCCATGCCTCACCCATAGTGCCAATGTACGGAATGTCAGGGGGTCCCAACTAACAACCTAACACAGTAAACAGAAAACAAATGCAAGGCCATGTTGACAAATGCTAGTAGCATGCCTCCCCATGTCCTACTGCAAGGACTGTGGACCAGGCCATAAATAGTACTGGGATAAAGGCCCAGATATAGGGATAGCTTTGAGATATTGCTTACATAATGTTAGGAAGAGGAGAGAATAACAGGGGGGGTGTATAAGCATGGATGTCATGGAGTGTGTGAAGTCTGAAACTCTAATGTCTGCCCATACTACTCCCTGACTGCAAACCCATGAATGAATAGCTACAAAAGTGCTTGTAAACCACAATATGAAGGTAAACTGACCAGATATATGAGTCCTGCTTCTGGATAACCTGGGTGTATCTGTACAGCTGAGAGGTATGGCCCCAGCAGGATATGGCCATTCCGTGAAGTTGAGAAAGTTGAGAAAAGCAGAAGGAGGGGATCCCCAGCCAGCAAACTAACAAGGTGCTGGGCCATTTACACAGAACCACCAGTCTATTGTCTGTAGCTACCCCTCCACAATGGCAGGTGTGTGCCAGAATGAGTAGTCTATATGTCTCAGAATATTGGTCTCAGCTTCATTCATCTTGTATTTCCCTGGTAAATAACTGTGAGCAAAGAATGATAACTGTCAGTAGTTGATGGCATGATGCATCACAATGTAAAACAGTACATATTTCAGAAAATCTATGCTACAGCCAAACATGTCACACAAGCAGCACAGACAGCAATAGTTACAATATCCCCAGTATGTTATGCCCATTGTGTCTCCATATTGGCAACCTATCTACAGATATCCTGCAGAAACAGTCTTTTAGGTGCAGCTATAACACACAAAACCCTACAATGGAGTCCAACCCTCCCTGGAACGGATGCACACACTCAGTATAGAAGGTCATACTGGGCATGCTCCTACACTTAGAGAAATGAAGCCCATGTCTCACAACACAGTGGACTACAGATATCAGTTATTCGCAGCTGTCTGTGCACACACACCAAATTTTACACCAGTGATACTTCACACACACACACACACACACACACACACACACACACACACACACACACACACACACACACACACACACACACATTGGATAGGAATACTCACACATATCTAAGGCCAACATAATATAATATGTCAAACATACACACACAGAGACATGGGGAAGAGAAAGACAGACAGCAACAGAGAGAATCCCATTATGAGGCCTTTCCCACCCAGTACACATCCCATTGGCCTATATCACATGATGTGCTGATGTCATTCACTGTAGAAATACCTTTGGTTAGCCCTCAGTGCTATAGTCTCAGTGGTGCTTGTGGTAATGGTGTAACACTACAGTACAAATAAGTATCCATGTAGAAGTTGTAATTTCAGTCCTGTCAAATGTAAAGTTGTAAGTGTGAGTGTGTGTGTGTGTGTATTTCTAGGTGAATGTGGTTGATGCCATTCACACTCACTAAACATCCCTTACTCCTCCTTCAGCACTGCTGCTGATGTCACTCACCTTCAAAGATACCTTTGGACAGCTCTCCAACATATAAGCTCTGTGGTGTTTGTGATAACTGTGTAATGGTGCAGTATAGCAAGGTAGTTACATAGGAGTTCTAATCCTGGTCCTGGCAACTGTGAAAATGTGTGTGTTTGTGTGAAAGAGTGTGTGTGTGTCTTTGTAGAGACCTCATTTTGTGGTCATTCACACTTACTACACTCCCCTTACTGCTCCTTTAGCACTATTGCTGATTTCACTCACCTTAGAGGTATGTTTGGGCAGTGTTCTACCTATAATCTCTGTGACTTGTGTGATAAGTGTGGAACAATGTAGTAGCAATAACTGCATAGATAGGGCTTTGAATCTCATTTCTGGCAAATATTTGTGTGTTTGTACATATATCTACACACACAAACACACACACACATATATATATATATATATATATATATATCCATACCTTAAATTTTTTGGCTCCATTTACAGCCAGTACACTTCTCAGTGCCTGACTTTAGCAGTCCTGCAGATATTATTCACCTTAGAAGTACCTGTTGGCAACCCTAAACCATGTAACGTCAGTGGTGTGTGTGGTAAATGCATAACATAATTGTCTGAAAGCATAGTTAGATAGAAGTTTGAACCGCACTCTTGGCAAATGTAAATATGTGTGTGTAGGGTAAAATATTTTGTGAAATCTCTCACCCACTACATCACCCTATGCCAGTATTAACAAGGGCTGTTGATGTTCCTCACCTTAGAAGTACCTTGGGACAACATCCATCCTATAAGCTCAGTGACACATGCGATAAATGCATAGCACTGTAGGAGCAATACACAGGTAGGGGTTTGGAACTCAGCACTGGCAGGTGTGTGTGTGAGTGTGTGTGTGTGTGTGTGTGTGTGTGTGTGTGTGTGTGTGTGTGTGTGTGTGTGTGTGTGTGTGTGTGTGTGTGTGTGTATGTCTGTCTGTCATCAGTATCCTGTGCTGGTGTTGGTGTGATTGTGTAATAACAGGATCCATTAGGGGGTGAGTTTTGCTAAACTATTATATTGAGGACCTAGTATATGTCCCAATGTCCACATTACAAGGCCAAAGTTGTCAAACACCATAGTGGTTGGTGTATACAATCCACAGCCCTAAATATCTAGTGCCATGTGCAATGACTATGTGACAGTATGGATTAGTGAACAATATAGGCAACCCTTCTAATACTCAGATACCACTTTCCACCTACAAATCATACGCAAACACACTTGGCTAGCCAGCAACCACTATATCGGTAATTCTCCTGCGTGTATAGTAATCTCAATGTGTTTGGTTGATGAATATCCCCTGTGGCTGTGATTATTAGCAATCAGAGGTGTGCCCAAACCACAACACGTACCATTCTTCATTCTACAACAAATGTTGTAAATCAACATATACCTATGTACAACCCTCAGCCCTATAATCTGTGAGGCATATGCAATCACTGTGTTACAGGCCGGGGGTTCAGTGCACATACTGTACCCTGCCTATAATATGGTGGATGTGTTACCACACTGCCATACCCCATGGTCTTGCTGAAGGGCCACATCCTGGTGACAAACAGACCCCTAGAAAGGAAATGGGATACAGCATGTGAGAACACATTCACTCAGCACTTCACTTGTGGGGGGAGAGATGGGTAAAGCTGGCACTGAATGTATTGCCAAGACTGTGGCCAATATCTGTTGTGTCAGGATAGGTATTAGCATTGTGCAGTAACTCGCAGCACTTCTGTTTAATGTTGTGGAGGTTGTTGATGTAACTACCAAAGGCTGCTGTGACTGTAGTCAGTGTCTGCTGCATGTCTGCTATCATAGATGCCTGTAGGGGATTCCCTGAGGGATCCAAAGTTGTGTTTGATGCTAATAAGGGAGTTTAACAGTCATGGAGCATCACCTTTCTCTGTAACAGTGTCCTCCTTCTGATGTACACTTTAGTAATGGCAGGGAACCATCACATTGTCTCCCAGTGTTTGGAGAACAATGTCTAGGTTCTGTTGGCTCTAGCTAGTACCATGGATTCATGTACCTGTTTGTACAGTGCCTATGTGTATGATTCCACAGTCATGCAGCCATTTCCCATTGCCATGGGTGCAGTGAAGTCATCCACCCCTGTTTTCATGGCTGCAAAGTCAACTTTGGAGAGGTTTTTGCAAGGTGGTTACCTTTGTGGGGTGTGTGGCTGACATGTTGAGTTCCATGTTGATTACAGCCTGTGTGAATCTCATCATGCAGGGATTGACATTTGTGGATGAGCAACAGTCCCATATTTAAGTAGTCAACACAGGTCAAGGTTGTTGCATCCTCTATCGGACGTCAGTGTGATCTGGTCCAGGGCAATGGAAATGATGAATCCCAGAAGTGTTGGGCCACTGTACTGGCACTTGGCTACTTTCCCCAGGTGATGGAGGGGTAGTTGAAGACTCATACTATGGCAGTGCTGCAATGGACCATCATAGATGGCAAGGTGTTGAGGAATGTGCATTGACAGTCTAGGGACATAGATGTGGACCCATAGCAGACTATGGTCTGGCTTGCACTATTACCCCGAGGCAGTTGTGCCGAAAGTATCTCCATTGCATTATGATGGGATACTAGTCTGGAGGTGTTCATAGCCATAATGAATATGGAGACAGCACCACCTGTGGAGGTCTGGTGTGGTCCATGTTTGGGGGCTGACAGCTGTGGAATGCATCATAGCCTGATACTGCAGGTCTGCTGTCTGCTGCTGTGAATCATCTCTCCATTATAGCAGACATGTGTCCTCCACTCCAACGACTGCTATGAGTGACTGTATCCTGACAGTTAGATGTCTACTGTTGAGCAGCATGATCCTCAGATTTCATACATGTGTAGCTGTTATGGTGGTAATAACATTAGGAGCACTGCCTAATAAGGCATCATAGGAGTGGCAAGACACTTGGCTAGTACCTGGAAACCCATCGGTGACAGATGTAGGACATCTGTGGCAAGTCATTGGGTTCTGTCAATCATGTCATCCTAAGCAGGTTAAATATCGGTCCCTTGGCATGTGCCATGTCGTGGTATCTAAGTGGGTGTCTGTCTTGTTGCTCTGTGCTGTTTGGGTAAATGTCAATTGATTGCCTCTGGGAAGGTGGGTGTGTGGCTTTTCACTATATGTCATGGCTGTCAAAGTGGGTGTCATAGTGAGCTACGTGTTCCACATGGTGTGTTGCAGGTGTTGATCTTATCCTCTTGACGTGCTAGTCCAGTCTTTGCTGGAGAGTGCATATGTCCACATTGGGTGATATATGGGTAACCCTCACAGGTCTGAATGTTTGGAGTTTAGAGGGGAGGGTTGTCCGTGTACATGAGGCAGTTGCAACAGTGCCTCAGAATGGACAAGTGCTCCAGGTTAATGGGTGAAAGCACAGATAACCGTCCTTCAAACATGCCAGGAGGGGTGGACATAACTAGTAAGTACTGGGGCTACATCTGTGATGAACGAGTACTGCTGATGGCTCCCAGGTGTGCCACACTTCTTGATACAATAACCTGGTGAAGTGCCAAGCCATAATGCTAGTTGAAGTGCAAGACAGGAAGAACTAGCATGATGTATGGGTGGAACAGAAGGCAGACTGTCTGCCACCTGTAATACTTTACCACAACTGTGCAGTTATCAGCAGCTTTGGCCATGTGAAAGATCAGTAAGCTCGGTAGTGTGTGCGGTAACTGCGTATCACTATAGTAGACATACTTAGATAGGCAGGAGTTCTAATCCCAATACTGGCAAGTGTGTGTGTGAATCATGTTCTGTCTGGCTTATACCATTTTTGACCCATGTACTACCCTTTACACTTCCCCTCACTCCAATTTAATAGTCCTGTTGATGTCATCAACTTAAGTACCTTTGGAAAAGGTGGAAATGTATAAGCTCTGTGGTGTGTCTGATAACTGCATAGCACTATAGCAGAAATCCCTAGATAAGTAGTTCTAATCCCAATACTGGCAAGTATGTGCATGTGAATCATGTACTGTCTGGCTTATACCATTTTTGACCTGTGTACTACCCTTTACACTTCCCTTCACCCTGATTTAGTAATCCTGTTGATGTCATCCACCTTGGAAGTACCTTTGGAAGAGATGGAAATGTACAAGCTCTGTGGTGCATCTGATAGAGTAGCACTGTAGTAGGAATACCTAGATAGGCAAGAGTTCTAATCCTAATGGTGGCAACTGTTTGTGTGTATGTTAGGATCATATCTTGTGAGGCTTATACCATTTTGATGTGTATACCATACACGGCTGGAGATCACCTCCCGCTGCCATTACTTTATATAGTGTGCTAACAGCATCTGCCTCACATGCAGCAGGTTAAACCATTGTACAGTCCTCTGTACAGATGTGTCTGGAATATCCATATGTTTGCCAAATATACATGGTCAGAAGTGGTCTGTGTACCTTAACAATGCCCATGTATGTGATATTATAGGCAAATAAGCCACAGTGAGTGTACTAACACATATGGCAGCATGAGGTATCATACCTGACTGAAACATCAAGTTGATACGATGTCTGCCACCATCACAGGTGGCCAGCCTTGTAGGTGCAATACATGAGTCCAGATGCTTGGTTTTACAAGTGAACTGTTCCTGTTATGGGTCACATTAAAGGCTGGAATAGGTGTGGACTGTCATATTGTAGTCCTAATTAGTATGTAACAGGAACACCTTGCATCTTAAGAGGGATGTGTACACAATTTTGCCACTGTATACTACTAATGTGTCATACATGATCCTACCTTAGGCCATTTGTCCAGCTCATTTTGCTGGCCTCTGTCCAGATGTCGTAGCACCGACAAGTTGTGAGGTATGCTACAGGAATGTTGAATTCACATCAGATAGGCCCCAGTGGTGACCACTGTGATGCAATACAGTTAATCCCAGCACAAGTGAACATACACAGCAAGCAATATAGCTATTAGATGAAGCAATATAGCTATTACTGATGGTTGTGTGCATGGTAAATTGCATGCACTTCACATGCCTGGGGTATTGCCAGACAACAACAGAACAATGTCATACTCACCAGCTTCAGGCTGCTGTCCCATATGCTGACCAGAGGGTCCTAGGTAGTTGTGAGAGGTAGTTATTGTCAGCAGACTCACATGTGGCCTTGGTACAGGATGGATGCAGCATGTCTGCACATCTACAGTACTAACCGCAATAATATACAATGTCCTATCCTCACCATAGATCTGTACCTCTGTGCATTAGAAAACCCCATCCACAACTGCAGTCAGACCTGATACATGCATGTAGCTACAATACAGGCACATGTATGTCTGATACATTAGAGTACTAATCCCAACTGGGCCCCTACCTGCACGATCCTCATCCAGTGTGTGTGTGTGCAATGCACCTCCACAATGCTTCCCTCAGCGTCATTGCTTGTGCATTGGGTGTGTGCCCCAAGTTTGCTGAGGAGCTCCCCAGTGGGTGTCAGTGGGGGCTGGATGGCTGGGCCCCCACCTGTGGCTAGCCGGTCCCTTGCTACAGCAACAGCCCATTGACTGGCGTGGTGGATGAGGTCGGTGGCCTGATGTTGCATATGCTCATAATTTCTGCTGTGCAGGCCAGCATCATTTACCCTGTGGACCACACTGTTCCACAGGGCGGTCCTCTCCCACACATCTTCTGCTCTCCATCCAAACAACAGGGCATAATGTCCAATCACATATTGGGTGGTAATGTCAGTTCCCCCAACAGAGAATGCTGGTAGGTGAGTACTCTGTGTGTTACCTGGAAGACATAAACAGGAAAAAGGTCACAGGACCTCATACGGTTGTCAAAATGCACATCAACAGTGGTTATTACTTGCAAATAATCCACACTACACCAAAAACCTTCAGGCTATCATGGTTATAGCAGCTTGCATTACATGCCTAATGTTGGACACTTGATTGCATAATCCTCTATTCTCCATTCATTTCTGTGTAGAGGGTTGACAGTGGGCATCTTCCATGTGGATGGTGTGTGGATGGTGGCAGGTCTGTGTTTGACTGTGGTGTGTGATGGAGCTATGAGCACATGCCTGGGTTCATGTAGGAGGCAGACAGTGATGTTATTATGCCCCATGGAGATATGTTGTTGTTGCCATCAGTAGGCAATATGTGCATGCTCACCATTGCTGAGGGGAGGAGTGTGGTTGATGTGCATATCCCCCTGTACAACTGGGGTGGACAGGGTGGTGATGTTCTCACTTAACCTGTGTGATGCAGGTTGCCTATATCCACTGCTCACCAAAGGGGATTACTCTACCTTGGTAGAGGCTGGATATATAGGTCATGTACTGCTGTGTCCATATAGCTACAGTGGATATAAAGGGTACACACCCCTGATACACTGCCTGGTATTTGTACAGTTTGAACATGACACCACAATAACTCATGTCATAACAATTCCCACCTGTAGTGTGGCCTATAGCCTGTACAATTCAATTGAAAACATAACAATCTGGTCTGTGAAAACATATAGAAATAATACTCAGTACAATAAGCCAGTTGAATGAGTGTGCACACCCTTAAACTGATATGTTGTAGTGTATGCACCTCTTGAGATGGTTACAGCATTCATCTGTCTTGGTCTGGACTCTAACATCATGGCACATCTTCACTTGGCAATAGTTGCTCACCTTCCTAGAAACACATTTGATTGTATTTCAATGGAATTGTACAGGCTAGGGGGTCACATTCAAGTTGAGAAAAATTATGAAATGATCTTCTGTGGTCTGATTGTCATATGGCACACAAACCTGGCATTCCATCAGGGGTGTGTACACTTGTGATATCCACTGTATATAGATGTTGATATAGCTGGTAGTGGTAGGCATGGACAGAGGGTCATAACACAGGTGGACACTTCTCTGATTAATACCTGATAATCATGTCTACTCTAGTACCCATATAATTGTCAGGGTAATGCAACAACGAGTAGCTGTACACATATATGTCTGTTGCATGCACTGACACTAATATTACACACGTGCAACATGCACAACCTATGTTCCTGAATGCTTGAAACCCATGTGATTAGTTTTGTGCCTTCCAGCTGAACATATGCATATATACATGTGCTCAGGGGATACCTGGTATACATTTCTGTTGTATGTTAATATGGCACACTGTATTTACAGTCTTGCTGCTCAATCATACTTCTCAACCTGTTACAGCAATACGTCTTGACAATGGCACACATAAATGGGTGTCAAAAAGGACATCAATATTGATACTGTATTAATATAGTTGCACCATACATAGTACGTTGATTGTACAGTAGGATTTGACATCACTGTGATAATCTGGAAGATGTCCAACAGTCATAAGTAGGCTATTATGTTACAGTGTCATTGCTCACAGACCTGCCAATGGTTTGGCCAACATAACACAGGTATATGTGTATGTGACTACAGATATCAGTCACAAATGTGCTTATTGTCAAGCAGAACACTGTACAGGTGAATGTTATTAATTCAATATATCACATGCAGTTCAACATACATGTCTGCAAGAGTACTTTACTATGCACATGCCCTCTATAGATTTCTCAGCTTTACAAGGTAAACATGTGTCATACTCATAATCACATGTAAAATGGATATGGAAAACATCCCATTAACTGCACAGTCACAACTGTTTGACAGACACCCCTGCAGTTGTCATATATGAGCTGTCCTTTCCCAGGGTGTGTCAGGCTCCTGAGCTGTGATCTTACCTCACAAACTCTCAGAGCATCACATCTGGACAAAGTCTAAAATGATGGGGGGATAAATAGGGACAGACTTTAAATATTCCTGTTACAAACATAGGAAGTTCATAGAATTATACATTTTGCATTACGGTGAATATTCTTAAGGATGTGGAGTCTTAAAGTCAAGTGTTTGTCATTACTTGATGACTTCAATCCTCAACTATTTTCCAGAAAAGTACAGATTTCAGGAGGAACAGTCAAAAATATATGATGGTAAAATCTGGACAGTCTGTGAAGATCTGAACAGTTGAGAGGTATGTCTGTGATATCTCCCACTACAGAGTGGGCCAGATGCTATGGCCATAGCAGCTGTTTAGTAAGACATTAGTACAGCATGTCTTGTTGGGACATATATTCCTTCAAATCATATTACTCATTATTACAGACCAAGTACTACATTCAATTACTTGCTTACATATTCCACTCACCTTTTTTCTTTCTTCTCTTTTCCACTTTATGTTTCATTTGTTATTTCTCTGTCTCTCTCTCTCTTTGGCACTACAGGGATAGAACTGGTTTGACTAGGTGGCAACATAGCCTTTGTCAGTGATGCTCATGCCCAGGTGATGACCTGTGCACCTATTGGGGCTCCCCACTTGCTAATTGCATGCAGAGCAGCTGTGTAGTTCTTCCAATAGCCAATGTCATGGTAATACACTCCTACAAATGAGTACTCCATGTAGGGGTTGGCCCTTTCCCTTACTTGTGAGGAAGGCATCCTGGAGTTGTGTGGGCTACTACTTCTTACAACATGACTTGTGGAGACAAGCCAACTAAATGGTGGAGAAGGTTCAAGACTTAAAGGCAGAATGTGAGTATTGCTGTTATATGTTTGGAATACTGCTAGTTTAACAGAGTTTGTCTTCACATGCTACTTCAGCATGGGTTTCAGTCTGACAAAGTTCTGTCTCTGCATAGCTCTCAACTGTAGGGCCATCCACAAAATGGTAACAGGTTAGCCTGTTATGTATGGGCTGTTCCCCAGACAGGTGTTGTCCTTGGCAAATCAGTAGCATACTCTAGTGATTGCATTATGTAAATGGTAACATCCACTTGTTTTTCTGACTTTATATCCCTCAGAAAAGATATGTTACAACAAAACCTGTAACACCAGACACTTCCTCAGTGTATAACAGCAAAATTTCAAGTATGGCCATGTATTTGGGCCTCTGTCCACCAATTATGTCAGGCTTTGTCCAGATGTCATACAGTAGTAGGTTGATAGGTATAATGGTCTATCATTATTTAGTGCTGTAATTCCTGGTGAGGGGAAAGGCAGGAAAACATATTGAAGTCTGTACATTCAAGAGGTTGGTGAATAGAGAATGCTCTTAGATGCACTTGTAACATATTTTATGTGGCGGACAGTAACACATGTTTTAAAACTAGGCTGTCATATTACCAATAAGAAATATGACAGTTCTATAGCCGTACATTTAAATAAATCTCACCATGGGGACAATGGTGGGTCCCAAGGTACTGTTTTTGAAAGTCTGTTTCTCA
Organism: Protopterus annectens; assembly: GCF_019279795.1. Taxonomy (NCBI): domain Eukaryota; kingdom Metazoa; phylum Chordata; order Ceratodontiformes; family Protopteridae; genus Protopterus; species Protopterus annectens. Next base: position 1,558,050,341 of record NC_056731.1, on the reverse strand, counting down.
GTTTGATGAAACATTCATAAAAGGACAATTGTTATGTACAGACTCAATTTATTAATATTAACTGTGATACTTTATCCCGTAGGAGGTTAAATGAGGAGTGTAATTGGAGGGTGTGCATTCAATTATGTAATTAGGTGTTAATTGCTTCTTGTGATTAAGACATGTATTTCTGGTAATGTTTTACTTCGTGAAGGCTTTGACCAAGACATCAGAGTATAATAAACTTTTGTGAATTACTGGCTGGTTGTATTTTTCTTTGCTATGTTCAGACATTTTATTTGTTTTGCTAAGAGGTTGTTGTATACCTGGCCATTGTGTATGGCTTATCATGATTTTGTAGCAGTGTACTGTTCACTTATTTATTTTGACTGCAAGGGGGGGGGCAGATGTGAGTGTCATGGCTGCTTTTGTATCTAACTGTGCATGCTACTCCAGTTGTGGGTGGTCTATCAGCAGCATATGTTTGTATGGGCATTTGGGACATGTATGCATATATATATATATATATATATATATATATATATATATATGTTTGTATGTGTATGTATATATATATATATATATATATATATATATATATATATATATATATATGTGTGTGTGTGTGTGTGTGTGTATATATATATATATATATATATATATATATATATATATATATATATATGTATGTATATATATATATATATATATATATATATATATATATATATATATATATAGATAGATACCATTCCTACCTAACTGCACAGTGTCTCTTCCTTATTGTAAACTGGCTGTAAAGAAGGGTATATTTGAGAAAACATCCTAAAACCATAGAACTGAGGTGGCTTACCGGTAAATTGCATTGCCTATGGTGTGCAGGGTCCTGGGTTCAAAACCTGCAAGGGCTGTTTATTTTGTTGCTAGGCAGAACAATGACTGTTGGATACAGAGTGGTTTAGGCAGTTTTGAGCATCTTTGAGCGTGTTTGTGCGGGTTTCAACAATGGTTAGCAGTGTTAACGTATGATTAAATGAATAGGTGCTTACATTGTGTAGGCTTCGCTTACCAGTATGCAAATCTGCTTAGCATTTACATTTAAGCAATGCTTACACCTGCTGAGGATAGATCAGCCCTGCTAACCAGTGATCACATTCCAGTCTGATAAAATAGCAGGTTAATGACATATTTAATAAGTGTATTTAATTCCCTGTGCATAACATGCTTCTATGTGCTGTCATTACAGTAGCAAGGGGTGTGAGAATACTGTATGGGACACCTGAGTATACATGGATAGTACCACAATCTTTTCTGTTTGTATTTGTTTCATACATGGGTAGTATCCTATGTTATATGCAGTCATAGTTGCATGTTACACCAGCTACATTGCACTGGTTGACAAATATAGTTTAACCCATATTGTATCATTACTTTACTACTTTTAACAGTGCTTTTCCAAGTAAGAGTATATTGCAGATTGTAGTAGTGGAACCATACACCTCTGCATGCAAAGCTGGACTCTGAGTACTGACTATCTTGTTCTTGGTGTTTGAGCTGTATGTTCTTATGTATCTCCTATGGATATTGATCTGATATGTTGATATTAACTGTAGACTACTATATTGTTTGGACATGTCATTGAGGACTGCTGTCATTTAGTAATGGCATACCTTTCAGTTTCAGAAGTCTATCTTTCAAAACATTCATCCTAATGCATAACCTGTTGGCTATCTACTTTCTGACTGACCTCTGTACAGATGTGCAGATGTCAGGTATTGCTACGGCCATACTATGTAGGTGCCCACATTGTATTGTGCTGTGGGCCTGGACACTGCTGCTAGTTCCAACATATGGGACATTCCTTATTGTGGGCCTTGCCCCTTTTCCTTGCCTGTGTGAGGGACATTACAGAGGTGGTGGCTTAGAGATTCACATACAGTAGGTGTCAATCACAGGACAGGACATGTGGAGACAGCCAACCAACATGGGGGACATATCCCCAGATTTGTGAACAGATTCTATGTCATCACTGCTGTTATACACATGGTGGATTGATAGATTGACCGGGTTTGTGTGGACATGCATTTAGTGAGTGACATCATGACTCACAGTGATATGTCTCTGACATACCTCTCCACTGGCACGCTGTCCACAGACTGGCCACATGTCTGCCTGTTATGTTTTGTCTGTTCCGCAGACGGTTAGTGTCCTTGGTAAATCAGTCGTGGACTATGGGGAATGGAGTCAGTAAATACTCACATCTATTGGGATTACCAACGTCATATTTCACATAAAGGATGTTACAACAAACCCAGTGACATCCACAACTTTCTCAATTTATGACAGCAGTATGTTCAATCTACCCCTGTGTTTGTGCCTCTGTTCCCAGCTAGTGATATAGGAGTTGATGCCTAGCTTAGTGAGTTATTGCATGATTCCTGAGTGGGGAATGTTATCAAAGGCTTTGGCCAGATCAAGGTAAGCTGTATGTGCCACCTTGTCTTCATCCACAGCTCAGGTGACTGATGCCAAGAAGTTGACCAGGTTGAATGAGCAGGTATGATCTACCCTTCACAAAACTAAACTGTGTGGGATCCTGAGTCTGCAGATTCCCATATCCTTGTTTATTAGGTGCATGATGATGCATTCCATAGCTTCACATAGCAGACTTGTCTGGCAGTTGGGGCAGTATTTCCCAGGGTCTGTAGTCCAGTTTGTGGAGAAGGGTGACTATAGCAGTGTACAATTCAGCAGGGAGAAAGCCTGAGGTGAGGCTGTGCTTGAACAGGGCACGCAGGTGAGGTGCCAGGTCACTCTGTACTACATGTAGAACACAGCCAGGGATATTGCCAGGTCCCATAGAAGCTGAAGTATTGGCCTTGGACAGTGGTGTATTAACCTGTGCTTCAGTAATACTGAGTGCCTGGCAGTGTACTGGTATTGAGATTTGTCCTTTGGGGGGGAGAGAGGGGTAAAGTTTGAACTCAAGATGTCAGCCAGTATATTGGCATTATTTGTTGGCTCAGTCTTGGAGGTACCATTGTCTAGTAGCTCAGAACAAATCTTGGTATTGCCATGGAGATACTTTACATAACTGTATGAGGCCTTGTGGTTGTCTTTATTATGTGCTCCAATTCTGTTCTCACAGCTAACTTTGTAGTATTTGATGAGGGATCTCAACTTTTAATTGAGGCTGATAAGGGTTTATTTCCAGTCTTGGGACTTCACCTTATTCCATATCAGATCCCTCCTTCTGTTGTACAGTTTCTTTATGGCAGGGAACCACCAGATCAGCTTCCTTTTTTGGAGGTAAGGGTCCTGGTTGTATTGGGTATGGTGGTCTCCATGCATTTGTGTACGTGTTCATAGTGCATTGTTGTTTGATTCAGCTGTCATGCAACTAGTCTCCATTTGCATGGCTGTTGTGAGGTTAGCCACCTCTGTTTTTATGAGGCCATAGTTAGCTTTGGAAAGGCTTTTCATGGTGGTTACCTGTGCAGGGGGGGAGGGCTGTGGATTTTCAAAATTGATTAATTTGTGTTCAGATATAACAAGGAAGGAGTTGACTATTGGTGTAGAGCAACAGTCGCCCATGTTAAGAAGGACCAGGTCGATGTGATGGGTATGTGCATCGGTACATGAGTAGCTTTCCCATTTAATGGTGGGGTAATTGAAGTCAACCAGTATGAGGGTGTTAGGATGGACACTAATATTTTCCATGGTGTTTAAGGACATGGAGTGTGAGTCCTGGGACATGTTTGGGGACCTATAGCAGCTACAACCTGAACTGCTGTCTTACCCAATGTTAGCTATGCCTGCAGGATCTGTAATGCATAATGTTGGTCTACCACTCTGGAGGTGTGTGCATCCTTAATGAATATGAAAATTCCACCAACTTTGGAACTTCAGTCCAAGTTCTGCAGCCAAAATTTGTGGAATGAGTTATAGGCTGGTAGTACAGGGTTGCTTCCTGCTACCTTTAACCAGGTCTCTGTTACAGCATAGATGTCATTGTTCCCCATTTTAAGGAATACTTTCAGTGAGTGCATTTTCAGATTTAGACTTCTAGTGTGCAGCAGCATGACCCTCTGATTGCATCTGTTTGTAGCTGTCATATATTTCTGTATATATATATATATATATATATATATATATATATATGTGTGTGTGTGTATTTATTCACCTTTATATATATATATATATATATATATATATATATATATATATATATATATATATATATATATTTATATATATGCATATATGTGGATGTATCTCTCTCTCTCTCTCTCTCTCTATATATATATATATATATGTATTATGTATAGATTTGTCCACATATATGCATTTCCATACATATCTACATGTATATATAGAGTACGTGACTGATTCTGCAGACTCCTTTTCCTACTGTTGAATGACTGTACTAACTGATATGTTTGGAATGTCATCCTTATTTTATAGGGCTCAGATGCTGTAATGGTACATTGCTTTGATCATAGTTTACAGGGTCCTGGGTTCAAGACTTGACAGCCCTTATTATTTTGTTGCAAGGCAGAACAGTTCTGCTGGGGAGGAAGGGATAAGGGCAATAATTAAAAGAGGTCTCTAGTTTGGGCCCCTTCATCCTCATTTAGCTAGCATTTGGTCAGATTTGTTGCAGTAAGAGGTTCTATTTAGCTTCTTTTGATGTTTAAATTCTGCTATACATAGCTGCGCAATGGGCACACCCACTCAGCCATGCTTAAACTTTATTGCACACAGGAAAAAAAATAAGGAATATATTTTAAATACTGCTATTAGACACTTAGAACATTGATAGAATGACAGGCTTTGGATTAGCATGAATTTTCTGAGGATGTAGAGTGTTAAACTCAAATATTTGTCATTATTTAAAGACTTCAATTCCCAGCTATTTGCCAGACAGCTGCAGATTTTAGGAGGAACACACCAAAAATATAAAGCAGGAATCTGGACATTATGTGAAAATCTGTACAGTTGAGAGGTATAGCTGTCTGTTATTTTCTCCACAGACACTAAAGTGTCCATGGAGACTTTCATTCATTTTGAATTACTGAATGGCAATTTATGAGTGGAGGGGTATGTGTATTGTGAGAGCACTGCTCTCGGACACGTTCCCTACACTCACGCATAGAACCATGTCCGTTTTAGAGCACATCAGCGTGCCTTCATACATATGTATGGCGCACTGCTGTGCTGCACGGGAACAGTCCATTCCATGCAAGAATAAGCTATTCTTGCATGGAAGTTTGCTGAATCTGGGGGATTGAGAAGCATTGAGGAATTCTGTGCTATTTGCCTATACATATCAAGTTCCAGCATTACTACAGGCCAGGGTCTTGGAACTATAACTACATTTTGCTGCCAACTCTTTACTTGGCAAATCTTGTACATTTATATATGCTATCTCAGCTACCAAAGCAGTACTTATAGCATTTTCAAATACCAGCTTCTAATGTGATAATAAATATATTTGTATGTGATTAGCAGTTTCATTTATTATATGGATTTTCAGTTAAAAATTCTAGTTAGCCTCCAAAAGTTAAGAGCATTGTTAGCCAACCATAATGTAGAAATGACCTGCTTTGGCTTTCTGATGTTATTACTGTTAATAATGTTTTGAGCATTTCTCTGAACATAAGTTACAACTGTTATATATTTGGCACCAAAAAGTATTGCAATAAATTTAAACTGATTCAGATGGGCAGTTCCTCTGGTTCCCTCCAAAACAAAGAACATCCATAGAGGAAGTTCCTCTGGTTCCCTCCAGAAAAGGGAACACCCACAGGGATGGTTCTCAGTGGCACACACACACAAATCTCTGTAATAAATAAATGCAGCTCAAACTTCCTGACTTATAATGCTTATCTGCTTCCATTAAACATAAGAAGATGATGAAGAAGAACTGGCATCTGCAGCTTATTTCTATTTTTAATTTATTTTGGCTTTGGTTTTATTCATGGTTTTTCCATTTGCCGTTTTTATTTATGGCTTGATTGTTTTATTTACTAAATGCCATTTATTCAAAGGTCCAAAAATTATCTTTCAGTCTCTACTGGCAGTATATGTTTTTTAAGGGATCCAACTTCATGCAGCAGGAACTTCCAGAGGATTCACTCCATTGGTGGGATCAGACTTACTTCCAGTTTATTTAGAGACTACCACCAAAGATTCCTACTGACAAAAGAAGTGTCTCCACTCTAACTCACTAGTATGTTTATTGCCTCTTCTCATTACTTTTGTCATCCACTCAGCTCATCCAGTGAATGAACAGGCACGTCTAGAGCTACATCCATACTACTGGATCAGATGTTTGTTTGTTGGTTTTAACATATGTGATGACAAGTAAAGTGAAGCTGGCAGAGTTTGTATATATTGTAAGTATCATATGTACTATGACCATTCCCACCATAAGACTATTGTATAGCATTGCCATTGTAAGAGTTTATGCATCCCACAATGCATTGTATCTTGAATTTAGAACAAATTTGCTCAAGATAACTGAAGTATTGACATCATTTCTACAGAGCTGCCATTTTGTATAGAATAGCAGCTACCTGTCCGACTAAAATGCAGGCACATCCTAACATTACTGATGTTGCCATTTACTGTCACTTGGTAACCAAAGGTATGCATCCAGTTTTTCAGCAGGAATTGTAATGTCTCTCCATCTGGGCTAGTTTTTTTTCAGTTGATCAATTTATACCGATACTGATTCTGTTAGTTTTCTAATGCAAAACTGAACTTTACATCTTTATAGTGTTTAAGTAAGTTTAGGATTTAAATAATTGTGTAATACATTTACCAGTTGCACATATGCCTTTTCATTGAGTTTAGTAAAGATTATTAGATTTGTCATTAACGTGGAGGTTTTCCTACCAGAGACACAAAGAGTTGTGGCTCTTTTCTGTTCTTATAACCAATGTCATAAACAATACAAATGCTCTATCCTTTCACAGCAATATTTTCAGGACTACACTTTCACATCCAGTAGAGATCAAAGTACCCCAAATTACTA
>NC_056731.1:1558030823-1558038323 GCF_019279795.1 Protopterus annectens | reverse complement strand
AGCACACCCCCAGCCATCAAATTCCTAGTGTTAGAACAAGTACACGTTCACACAAACTTCCAACACCTTCCTGGAAGTACAAGAACTAAAATGGCAGGTAGAACTCAGGGCAGACATCCCCCCAGGCCTAAATGGAAATTTAAATATCAAAAGCCTTCTTAAATGGCTCAGATAAAATTCACACAAGGGTTACCAACCCCCACAGATCACATACACATCTTCTTAAATAGCTCAGCTAAATTCACACAGATCACATACATATCTCCTCCTTTACATGGCTACATGATTAGCTTGTCTCCTCCTCTTTTTAACTGTGCTATAAATACTGCAAGTAAAACTTTGAGAAGTAGATTTCTGAAGAATTTCATATTGCTCAATAAAAGCAGCGAGCGAAAGCGCTTAAATCTACTTTCCGTGTCAGCGTTTTCCTCCAGACATATATATATATATATATATATATATATATATATATATATATATATATATATATATATAAGGTACTTTAAGTGTGGCCCACTCTGGGAGTATTATAGCCAACATATATAGGACCAGATGTTTGCCAGCTTGGCAGGTGCACTGTGTGAGAGGGCAGGCACCAGGCTCCCTGCTTTCTTAAGTATTCCTGTGGAGTCTTCATTCTACTACTTTATTTTATATCCTCTTGTTTATCAGTTGCATCATGCCCCAACATGTACTTCTCTCCCCATGTTCTTGACACCATTCTAATTTCCTATATTCTTGATAATACTATGCTCCCGTTCCCTTAATTTCTCCCTGCTCACATTATTCCATGTGGCCAGCTGATTTCATCTTGCAGTGCATTCTACCTCCTACAACTTTTGCTGCCTGCCGCCTGACAAGTTTTAGGATCCCTATTGCAGTCTTGCATCCTTCACATATTGCCCTCCTTTCCTCTTCCCTCTGCTGCCAGTTCCCGTCTCTTAGCCTTATATTAGTCTGTGTTTCCTATTAGTAATATGTCCCTTTACATTTCAGTAGGGGTCAATGCTGCCTTTGTTACTCGGCTTTAACTAAAGCTATACAGATAAAAGAAAGATCTCTGTTTGAGCACTCAGCTGTCTTGAATTGAGGTCCAGGAGTCCACAAGAAATACAAGGCAAAATTATCTTCACCTTTCACCTAAGTGAGTCACACTTAGAGTAACTGAAGGCACTCTTAGGGAAATAGGTCTCTTAAATAATAGATGCAATCTGTGTTTGTTTATATGTGTAAATCAAACTACCCAGTCCCCTCAATAATTAAGGTTTTTGTGTAGCATCACTTGCTGTTGTAATACCCTGAAACAGTAAAAAAAAAAAACACTCTATTCTGATCCTCAAGTTTTTTTCTCCCCTCTGCTGTATCTGTTCTTCCCTGCAGACTCACTCTGTTAACACGTGTTCTTATAACCTATGTGTGAAGTTTGTTGTTCTGCATTAGTAATACCTGTGCACTAATAATATGAGACATGATATATGCAAACAACATATGTCACATGTGTACATGTGCATGTGGGCATGATATGTTCAGGGTATATATATATCACAATATTCCCTTCTCTGACACTATATGTATTGAATTTCCCTTCCTCTTGCCCTTATGGACTGTGTCTTTGCTGAAAAAGATCTACATGGGATCACTTCACTTACTGTGTTAACAAGCCATACTTTATTCATTTATTTTGATTACTTATTTAACATTTATTGATTAATATAATGTACTGATTTGGGAGGGCCTACTTCAAATAAATGTTTTGGGTTTATATAATAAGGACATTACACTCACTGGCTGCTTAGTTTTATATGATCATCATTAGATTCTGATGTATTTTCTTTAAAAGGGCCTGACTGATACTTTTGCTGCATTTTCTTAGTTCTGGCTATATTTATTTTACAGGATTTTGTGGTTCCATTTGTATAGGCAGTTGTACTATTTTGCCATCCTGTGGCTTTAAATGTCAGAGTTGCGATATTAGTTTTAGATTCATTAAGAAGATACTTTAGGGAACCTGGCAATGCTTCTTGTTTGCTGAGGATTTTTCTGTACTCATATATCAGGCTTGTTTTGCGATAGGTTATTGCTTTAAAAAATAAATCTAGTTCTATGCTGAAATCTGAAATATTACACCCTAAAAGTATGAGTAGTGAAGCAGAAATAATGTCGTTACTGCTAAAATTAATAAATGTATTATTAAAAGAAGTTCTATAACGGAGTAATGAAGTGAGCAACATGGCTTCTAGTATATGAAGCTTTATAGTCACTTTAAATAACTGTATCAAGTAATACATATTAGAGACTTGATTCAATGCACTTCATGTAAATTAATGGATTTAGTATTTTTATTTACCCTCTTGAAAGTGTTCTTCCAAGGTATTATTTATACTTTGTTCCTTTGTAATATCTTAATAAGTTGCTATGGATATGAGCTTAGGCATGTTAGCTTTCTTGTTGTCATTATTTTAATAAACTTTCATAATTTTTGGAAGTCTTACTTGCTGTATGAAATCATGGCAGGACATGTTTCATACCAATGATTTAATGATTTATTTTATGATTTGCTGATGGAAGTGTGTTTGACACTACAGAATGTGTCCAGGTTTTAATAGTTCTCAAGTTTTATGACTTTAGATTTGTCCCGGTCCCCACACATCACACCAAATGACATTTGACAACCTTTATTAAATTTCCATAACATAGCTTTGATCACCAGCTTTATTAATTACAACTATTCATGATATAATTGATTCTAAATACAGCATAACATCCTTGTAATGTTAATCAGGGCAGCATACCTACTCACCCTGCTCCAGTAAGCAGAGTCCATACCTCTACTCACTTGCTTTACTTATGAAGCAGCGTCCCATCTCACTTCATACACCATTCATTGCAATGTTAATCAGGGCAGAGTACCTACTCACCCTGCCCAACAAGCAAGGTCCATACCTCTGCTCTCTTACTTTACATATGAAGCAGCTTCCCAATTCACTTCATACACCATCCATTGAATTACCTTCCACCAAATAAGCACCATCCTTACCTCAGCTTGCTTATCTATTCAGTAAGCTTCCTCCAACTACTCATTTCCTTTCCCCAGATCCTTGAAATGAACATCCAGACATCAGAGGAGGAACAGAAGAGGGCAAGCGTATCCCTCTTCTCTGCCAACCAGCCTAACCAGGCTGTTCCCCCTCCCTTCTACCCAAAATTGTTCAATCCACTTCCCATAAAAGGAAGAGTCAAGCCAAACATCATTTGGTGCACCCATCATCTGTAAAGCACCTCAGAATGCCGTCATAAACCCCTTTGCCATGCCATCACTGAAACACACCCTAATGAAACTAAATAAAGTATGATTACCATGAACTTTGCCATGCCATCACTGAAACACACCCTAATGAAACTAAATAAAGTATGATTACCATGACTCCATTGTAACACCAGAACATCCACACCAAGAGAACACATACCCTTTTAGCCCGCTACCTTCAAAGCTGAAATCATGGCTCAACCTGAATGTATTGACAGCCTATAACCACAACAAAACCACAAACTATAACCTCTTGAACTCAAGACAGCACCCAGTCAAACTAGTAGCAAATCTCACACCCAAGACCCTGTTAACCATAGCATATCACCTTAGCCCACCCACTACCCAGCTCTATATGTGCAACAACTCCATTACTGTAGGGAACAGTCCAACTCCAACTTTAATGTCCTACCTTAGCTGACAGGAAAAACAGCATCCCTTGACCTAGTTCCCGAAAACCCAGCTATACTCAACAACGAAATACTCTACATACCCAGCCATAAACACCCCCAATTCACTCATTACCAAACCATTCTTAACCACTGTTTGGCCCTGGCCTTTCCCCTGGAGAGGTATTTCCTTATATTACCTATGCCACTAGTAGGCAATTAAGACTTGTCCTACCGCAGCCTTATCCTGCAACCAAGCTCCCTTTAAACCTCCTAACTCCCCTGTAACAATGCATCCAGCTTTAAAACTACCCCACCAACCATCTACCTACCATGCTTCTTAAAAGCTCTACTCACAAAATTGACCCAAACACCAAGTGAAATGATCCTTGTGGTATTCTGTAAAACCTTAACCTGTTATGTAACATTAACACTACCTACTCAAGGGACAAATTTGTCACCCCAAAGACACCACCCGTTAGGAACAAACTCCAGCATCCTATCAAACACCTCATTGGTCCTCTCCTAAATACAGTTCAACCACTGAATGAGTAAATACAACCACCCCAAGGTTCTTAAGAAAGCAAGGGTTGAACTTCACTGGCTTGCAAGAGCCGTAGGGGTTTAGCCTAATAAGCCCTGCACTCCTATGAATGTTGTGACTACTCATCCTGTGGGATCCCCCACTCCCCATAACCATCCCCCCATTACCCCATTGGCCCCCCCACCACCTCTTCCTTACTTGCCCCCTATACCAGTGCAATAATCAGCTCCCACTTATTGCACACAGAGTTCTAATATGTCTTAATAAGGTGATTACTCAGACCCATGTTGACCCCCATTCAGGTGGCAAAACATCCAACCTATCAAAAATGTTACCTTTCAGATCCCCTTTCAAGCCACTGCATGATGCTTTCTGCTCTCCAGCAATTTTAGTCAATAACTGTTGCCACCTTGAGCTCCCCATGTGTAGCATCTTTGCTCGCCACTGCTTCCATCATCTTTGAATTCACTGTGTATCGCCACCCCTGGTACTCCTGCAATAAGAAAAGGACATGTAAAACATCGGAAATACATAACACATTCTAAATAACACATTCCAAGACCTCTTCAAGGACAACTGTGCTTCACATGAATGTTCCACAGATTGAGTAGTCTCTCTGGGATATATACCTATCCCTCCTGCAGGTCTATTTATATCACAGGCAAGCTTTAAGTCTTTAAAATGGGTAATTCCGGTGCTGTTTTGTGGATATGCAGGAGGTTCATCACTAACCAATATAATGTAGAACAAATGGCAGCTTACCGTGCTAACAATATTCCCGCCTTCTGTCAAATGTATTTATAACTTAGCACTCCCCTCCTACTAAAAAAAAAAAAAAAAAAAAAAACCTGCTTAACCTCCCCAGTTGAGGCTGTTAATATACCATACTAGGCCCTTAGGAGGTGTACCACGTTCTGTCTATTTGTTCCCCGTTTGCTTTCAAGCAATAACAAAAACTCTTAACACACATACCTCAACCTCTTAGCCCAGACAGTACAGGAAATGAGTCAGCTCAATCACAGGTGTATTCAGCCTTACCTACAGTAAATTAAAATGTGACATGTTTTGCAGTCTAACTACAATGCGTATAGCTGCTCGGAATGCATCACCAGCATCTTTCTTGCTGTCATTAAAATCTTTTTTTTTTTTTAATTAAAACTATCGTGCATGAAGCCTGCCTGAAATCCACCCACTGTAGACAGCAAGTGATCTGCAGGAATGCCCCATACCACTAACCAGTACTTAGCAGAAGACAACCCTGCCTAGAGCAACCCCACCAAACTGGAACCAATGACAGCTGAAATAGGGACAAACTCAAACTAGTTAAAGCCATCAGGGATAAATTCAAAACATTGCACTTACAGCTAAAGAGTGGCTAAATAACAATAAATGTGTCACCAGGCCTCCAAGTATTGAGTGCAGTAATGTGTCCCAACCTCTTAGAGCAGGAAACTTGGACAAAACTATAAACTATTAGCCACTGGGCATACTAACTTAACAGGTCCCCAAATCAACAAGCTTGCCTTAAGGTAAATTTAAGGAAGGGTATGAAGTCTATTATTCTAGGAAGTTCCCCATAAACTGCCATAAACCACAGTTTACGTAACTCTGACCAAGTGTCTGAAACAACGCATACCTCCCAAACCCTTAAGAAATCTGAAAGAATGCCCATTGTACAGTATGGTACTAAGATTCATGACAGCTGCCCGGCAGGAGTGTTGACCTAACAAACCAATATTAAAGAATGCTTAAAGGAGGCTGCCCACATGATAACATACCCTGCTCATCCAGCACTACTTCTTCTACAGTCTCAGTGTCCCACCATCTTTCCCCTTTTCTCTGTCCTTCATAAAATGTATGATTTTTAGGTAACACCCTGAGGATTAGAGATAGACTGCAATGCCAGACATTAGTTACATACTTTGAATTTTCTAAAATTGCGCATTGATGTAAAATCTATTGAATAATCAGGGTCTGTTTTTAACTGCATTATGTTATACTAAAAGAGGCATAACTTGGTTTCTATGCCACTCAGCTTCCTGTAGCACTGTCCCTTAAGTACCACCCTGACACGTACCTCTTGAACTTAGTGTAACAACTCTGGACAAAGTCTGACAGAAAGTCGCCAGGAACACAGAACCTGTATCCGCAAGCATTTCCCGAAGAATATGAAATCTGAAAATCAACGCATGTGACCATTTAGTGGCTTTAACACCAACATTTGTGAGGAACAAAAGATATGAGGCAAATTTAAACACTCTACAAAAGTCTGTACCACCGAGAGGCATGAAACTGTGACATTCTGAAAGCCCTTACCTGCTCAAGTATACATAACCAAAACAGCACTAGCGACTCAAAAAATGCAACTGCATCTCAGAGCAGAGCTACGAGCTATCACTTTCAGCTCTTCCTAGACTGCAGTAGCCATTGCTGTGTATTCAAACCCCCAATGACATAAAAGCAGGACAAAATGCACCACTCTGAAACCCAGAGCAATGCTAACCTCACTGCCAATAAACCTAATGAAGGGACAAATCATACTGCTCAACAATTGTACCGCTCTGAAAGTCAGAGCAATGCTAACCACACCACCAATGAAATAACAGACAAATAGTACCGCTCTGCACTCAGAGCTATGCTAAACAATGCCTAAATCCTATAGCGAACATAAATAAATAAAGTAAAGGCTACCTTGTGGTACACCCTTTTATGTAGCCTATTCAGTCACACACAATTGAGGCTTGAATGGTCCCCCTACAGACTGTCTTTTTTTTTTTTTAAGACATTGCTCAGCGCATGTGCGGCAGCAACCTCCACCCAGCAAAATCGCCATCACAGCTCCCTCCAGCCCCCACTGCTGCAAAAAGTCTGAGACAGATAATCCATAGTTTATTTTGTGTTTGGATTAATTTATCAACATAACCGTCAGCATTCTGGTGTGCTCGCTACCCACCTAAAACAGTCAAGGAAACGGGAAATATGAGGCAGAATGGAAAGGCTGAACTGCTCTGTGACAATGGCCCTTACTCGCGGAACCCTCTAAAAGCCCACGAACATTCCAATGCTATCAAATAAGCTATCCAGCACAACGAACAACTCCTAACCCCCCCTCTCCCACTAGTGCCCTACAACCTCACTTCCCCCCAGCCCTACTAAGCTAGAGGCAAACCAGCAAACTCCACATGTGAGATAGGAAAAAAAAAATGTAAAAAGTATAACCACGATGGAAATGCAAAGCGACACTATCGTGAAAAAGCAAG